>NC_068374.1:36397639-36424791 GCF_023724105.1 Carassius gibelio | reverse complement strand
ATCCACCAATCCATTTACATCACGAACATTAAACATGCTTTTATTATTGAAGCACTCATGTAGTTCATGTTTTTAGTGGATTGATGTCCAGTCGTATAGCCACCTCTCCTACGAATATCAGACTGAGGTTAGCAGCTAAACACAAACAATTCTATCTCTTTCTTATCTTTTTATAATTTAATCTGCAAAAACAAGCTTCTTAAGATGTTGAAGGTTCTTTATGGAACCATTAAGACAAAAAGGCATCATGAAGCACCTTTATTTTTAAGAGTGCATGTGTAGTTTTTCTTTATATTCCTCTGGGAGGTGTAATCATCGGAAAGCAATAACCTTTGTTAAAGATAAACCTGTTTGTCATCGAGTCAAAGCAAGTCCCCACAGACTTTGAGATTCTTTTGATGTGTTTCTCTGCTCATTAAAGCACTTAGACCCTGGCGTCAATGCCAAAGTCTAACTGTGGGTGTGGAGGCCTTGCATACATTAATAATTCAGTGTGTGTGTGTGTGTGTGTGTCGTCAGACCGCAGCCGTTACACAACAGTCGTCACACCTGTCGTGTTCTCTGTCCTCACACAGATCCACCTGCTCCTCTAACAGCAGGAGAAACGCTCACATTATTATATAACAGAGGAATCAGATGAGATTCGTTCAGAAGAGTTGATCTCTGTGGTTCAGGATCAGCCGAGGTTCTTCTGCTGAGCTGCTGGAGCATGGTAAGCTGGCACGTTTCTCTTGACTGGTCAGAATGGGTTTGTGAAGTGTGTATGTCTCGCTCTGAACAGGTCTGTACTCGAGAAGGAAAGGTGTGGGTGTGACGCTCAGGTAAATAATTAGCGTAGACCTTCTAGTTTCTCTTTCTTTACACGAGAAGCCCAGCATCAGCTCCATCTCTCCAGTGAACACACACTCTTCTCTCTGAAGACCGGCCGTGAGTCTCTCTGCATTTCTTTTAATTATGGACGAGGAGAATGAATGAATGCATGCTTGGATCTGGGCTAAATATCTTGATTACCATCATTTGCAAATAATAACACTTCTATTGGAAGCAGGTTTCACTTACGCTTTCAGCTGCACTTTTCTTTAGTTATAAAAACTTGTGAGCGTAGTTGCATGTTAGAACCTCATTTAAAGTTTGCATAAATACAAAAACTTTTACTATTTATAGCCTATTTACTATTTATCTACTACTTTTTTATCTTTTTTTTTTTTACCTTAAACATTTATTTGTACCGAACACTAAAATGTACAGTTTATTAGCTGTGACTGGAATGTTATTAAAAGATTGTAAAAATCTTTATCACAACTTTATATATTTTTTTAAATGTTAATTATTTGAATATTTATTTTAAGAACATTAAAATTTCCATTTTTTTGTCGTCATTACATTATTTAAAGCTATAAATTAAGTGTTTCTATTAACATTTTCACCCACATGTATATAAATGTTTATTGCAAGAATAAATCTATATTTTTCTTTCATGATTAGATACTTAAAGGTGATAGCAAACGCTTCCTGGAACGTTCATCGAGTACATAAGAATTTTGAGAATGTTAATCTAAGAATGTTTTTTTTTTCAACATGAACATTAAGAACGTGTTCTTTCTTTCTTTCTTTTTTTAACGAGAGGGGATTGGAGGGTGTTTTTTTGTTTGTTTGTTTTTGCAAGTGAATCTACACTAAGCATGCATCATAATGAAAAAAAAATTCAAGAGAAAGTTCAAGCGCTGTTGTGGAGTGTGTGTGTGTGTGTGTGTGTGACTCTCTTCTGGAGCTCAGAATCGCATCTGAAGGCTCTCTGAATGAGCTCTTGTTCTCTGTGTTAGACTCTCTTCATCTGATCCTCTGAAACCCAATCCAGCTCTGCCTCTGTCTCCGCGCGCTCCCGCGGCGCGCGAATAATTAACGCTCGCGCTCGTGAGAGACGCGCGTCTGATCGCTCGCGTGGATCTGGATCTTCTCGGGACTGGATCAGTAACAGCTCGTGAGTTTCTGTCAAGAGTTCGGATCTAGAACGACTGTCAGAGGTTCTGCAGAATGTCATTTTAGAACAACCTAGAAATACTTTAGAATCTTTTGCTGCGTTTTTAACTGTTCACAGTAATGAAGTGTTCAGATCAGAGAGAAAACACTTCGCTTAAGTTTATTAGACAAAAAGTCAAAGTTTGAATAATGCCTTCAGATATATATATGCATAATGTCCTCCTTAAAGGGATAGTTCACTAAAAATGTAATTTGATCATTTGTGACCCTCTCTGTGTCTGATTATCTAATTATGAGATAACAAGCATCTCAGTTTGATTTCAGTGCATTAATTTCTCTCTGATTTCAATGTCTGACACGGTCTTACTCGGTCAATATTAAAGAGGTTCCAGAGAATGTTCTTTTCCTTATGAAGGATGATTTTATGTAAAAAAACAATCCCAAAAATGACTTTGGATAAGTTTTCACAGGCTCAAACTCACATTGTCTGAAAGCTGCATGAGTTTCTTGCTCTGTTGCTCTGATAAAAAAGATACTTTGAAGAATGTTGGTAACCTAACTGTTGACGGCAGCCATTGACTGCCACTGTATATTTTCCAAACTAGGGAAGTCAGTAGCTGCTGTCATATGTTAAGCAGAATGTAATCTGTGTGTTTGGGTTGTCTGTCTTTTACTTTAATGACAGCAGTTCTTGCTTAATCAGCGTTACTCATTTACATCCATCTGTAGTCAGTGATCTAAAAATAGTGCAGAAAATTAGACATTTTTTCAGTTTTGCTTGAAAATCTTCCTTTGTTTTATTTTTTCAAAATGTATTGCTTACTCAGAAATCTCAGTTAACTAAATCAGATACCAAAACCTTTTTGGAGCTTTAAATCTCCTGAACCAATTGCTTCACAAAATGATTCACAACACTCTGCAAGAAACACTTTTACAAACCCAGTGCAAATGTTCTATTGAAAGTGGAATGTATTAAATGCAATGAACTATTCATTATTATATATGAAGTGTCTGTATGTGTTCTTTTATTCATTTTACAAACAAATGTATAAATATTTTTAAAGATCAGGTAAAAACCAGTTCAAATGGTTTTCAAAACCAACTTCTAAACGTTTTGAAACAGTTATATGTGATGTAACGAAGCCTCGTTTACTGAAATCACACGAATGATTCATGAAGCACCCATCACTGCAGACATATCCACCAATGGGCTGAAGATTGTTTTTCTTGTCTCATTGGCAGATATCTTTGCTTGTTTTAAACAAAAACTAACATTTAGATTTTTTTTCCCAGAATTTTTTTTTTTTACCTTTAAAGTAAATGCATCTTGATTCAACCATTTTTAGATATTACTAAGAAAATACTGAGAAAGAAAATAATGTAGCAGATATAAAAACAACACTGCAAAAAAAAATATAATAATAATTCTTTAGAATTTTTGTCGTTTTCTATTTTCTTGAAGCAAGATGCATTAATTTAGGAATACTATGTGATTCTTTTTTTCATAAAACAAAATTTTGCAGATTTTTTTCAGAAAACAAGATTTAATGTCTTAAGTCATTTTACTTGCTAAATAAATGCATCTTGCTTCAGGAATGTTCAGATATTTATAAAAAAAAAATAAAATAAAAAAAAACTAGAGAAATAACTAAGCAAGAAAATAATTTTTTTGTAGTATATGCATCAAACAAATAATAATCTAACATTGCTCTTTAATTTTTGCCCTCTAGTGAGTGTTCCAGATAAGACTCTCAGTGTGTGTGTGTGTGTGTGTGTGTGTGTGTGTGTGTGTCTGTGTGTGTGTGTGTGTGTGTGTGTGCTCTTGTTTTTGTATCATATCAGGACACAACTCTGTATAATGACATGGGTATGACACAGGTATTACAAGGAGAGGGTGACTTATGAGGACATAACCCATGTCCCCATTTTTCAAAACACTTATAAATCATACAGAATGAGTTTTTTTGAGAAAGTAAAAATGCACAAAGTTTCCTGTGAGGGTTAGGGTTAGGTGTAGGGTTGGTGAAGAGAGATAGAATATACAGTTTCTACAGAATAAAAACCATTACACCTATGGGATGAACACACTTTACACAAAAACAAACGTGTGTGTGTGTGTGTGTGTTTGCAGGCTGAGAGTCCACAGGAGCAGAGCCCAGGGGTGTTGAGTCGCATCGGGAGCTGGCTGTCCTGGGGTTGGGGCAGAAATGACCCCACCTCCCAAACACAACAAGAAGAGGACCACAGAGAAACCAGAGCAGACGAGACAGACAGTCCCTCACGAGGCGAGACGAGCCCAGCCCTCGAGCGGAATGCCAAACATCTGAGACTCCAACGCAGTCCGTCGATTGAGAGGAGAAGGTCACCTGATCTCTGTGACCAAATGGGCCGGAGGAGATCTAGCAGGAAGAGGCGGAGCTCCCACGGAGATGGGGGCGGGGCTAAATCCCCAACCAGTCCTCAACCTGAAAGCCCTGAAGCAACCAGTTTGACCGGCGGCCCGCGGATGACATGCGCCGACTCAGCTTTTGAGGAGACGCCAGACAGCCTTCCTGAAACCCCTGGAGCAGAAGCGCCAAACTCAGGGAACCGTGAAGATGTCTCCCAAACACACCTGAGCGAAGACGCAGATGTGGATTCACTCGCCCGAGCAGCGCTGGTTTATACAGATATGGATGAGGAACGTGTGGTGAGGCTGACGGAGAGCGCCGAATCCAAGCGCAGGAGCATCAAGGTGTCTCACAGCGAGGTGGTCTTCCCTAAAAAGCTCTTGGTCGCCTCGGAGGAACAGAGGGAAGACCAAAATATGACTCGTAAAGACACCGAACGGCTGAGATCTGATGGAAGAGCCAGGTGAATTATACCTGTTTAACCTGTTCGCAGCTGTGCTTACAGGAATAACAAACTCAATTCTGCCATTTGGTTTGATTTGTGAGCTTTTAAAGCTGAAGTTGCTGTTTGGGTTTGGATTTAAGTCGTGGGAGACGAAACATCAGTGAGAAATACACTGCAAAAAAAGATTTCTCTCGTTTTCTAGTATAAATATCTAAATGTTCTTGAATCAAGATGCATTTATTTGACAAGTAGAATGACTTATGATTCAATATTTTGTTAGTTTATGCTCAAAACACACAAAAATCTGCTATTGGGGCAAGAAAAGATATCTTAATTCAAAGGCTGAACACGATCATTTTTCTTACCCCATTGGGAGATATTTTTGCTTGGTTTGAACTTACAAAAGATTTTGTTTTTCTTAAAGCAAGAAATTGCATCTTGATTCAAGAATTTTTAGACATTTATACTAGAAAACAAGAGAAAATCTTTTTTTTTTTTGCAGTGTTTCAAAGCAAACTGTTGAATGTGCTTCATCTGAACATGGGATATCTTTCTTAAAGATCATCAGGACTAAACATCATGCGTCATATTGTGAAATATGCTCTCTCACAGGTCATTATCAGGTGTTTGTCATTCCTCTGGGCTGTAAAGTCATAGATTATCTGATCTGGTTCAAACAATAAAAGAGGCTTTTTCATAACAATTAAGTATTTACATAGTTAAATGCCAGTTTTTCTTGATGTCAGCCTTGCATTTTTCTACTGTATGCACCAGAAGCTCTTAAAGCAACAGTTCATCTAAAAACCAGGAGGAGATATTTTGAAGGATATTTCTTTTCCATTCAGTGCAAGTGATTTTTAATGCATGGTTTCTACAGGTCTGAAAAAGTCTTAACTCACACTTCCACAAACCAAACGCATTAAAAGGTCTTGAATTGGAGCAGACCATTTTTTGCAGTGCATTTATGATAATAAGTTATTTGCTGATAGCTTTCCCCTTACACAAGCATATATTACTTAAGAAGATTGCACTAGAGTCATAACGTTTATGATGCATTTTTATGCTATTCTTGCTTTTTGTAGCTTAACAGTAATCTCTCATTCACTTCAAAGAATCAGGAATCAGCTTGTAATCTTGTTTTGTAGCTTTTGAAATTTTATCTTGCAGTTCATACTAGTCACTTTCAATGAATGCTAATGAAGAAGGGCAATTGACTTTCTTAATGTATTTATGGCTTGCTTCAAGCAGAGAGAAAGAACTGAAGATTGCAAACAAGGAAGAGCAAAGAAAGAGGAAAGATAATGAGTCAAAAGCTAATGAAGGGAGTAGATACTAATGTGAAAAGTGTGAACTTGACATTCGACCCAGTTTTGACCTTTATTCTTTATTTTACAGATATCCAGAGGACAGAGCGGATGGCACCAATGTGAAGTCCAAAGGCCGAATCGCAGACAAGATCAGTCTGTTTGAGAGAGGAGACACCAATGCAGTCAGCAGCTCCACAAACCTGCGTCACCTGGATATTTCTCCAGCTCGAAATGTGGCCAGTCGTCTTTTCACAGAACGTGCCGGAGCCCGGTCCAGTTCTGCACCTCCAAACCAGACGGTTAAAGAGAGGGCGATGAATTTTAATGCAGGACGGAAGGGGGGAGATAATCTGACTTTGCCGTCTGGTCATACGCTGAGCGAAGGACATTCAAAAATGGCTGAAATATCGCAATCTGAACGTTTTGAAAAATCTACAGCAAAGACAGATACCAGCGGAGAGCCAAAGGTTAAATCCAAACCTCATTTAAACATAGATCAAACAGACTCCAAATCCCACAATGCAACACAAAGCACAAGTGACTCAAACATTGGGAATAAAGAGCTGGATTCTCCGCCAATGGTTTCATCACCTACTGATGAGACACCAGAGGTGAAATCACCAAACCAGACCAGCTCACGATCTAAAAAGCGTCGGGGCAAAGATCCACGGAGCCCCACCAAAGACAAACCTCCTGTAGACATTTTAAAGACCACAGAGCAGTATTCTGATAAAGAAAGACCCGACTCTTCTAGGGAGGCCGTAACCAAAACACCTAAAGTCCCTCCAAGTTTGGAGAAAGCAGCAGAAATTATGCAAAGCACAAAGAAAATATCAGACTCTCCACATGCGGACACAAAATTTCCTAAAGAAATGAAAAGCAAGGAGGAGAAACAGCATAGCTCAAATGAAGAGAAGAAAGAGCGGACAGAGATTACCTCAAAAACGGAAGAGAAACTGAGAAACATCAGCCAAAAGCAGCTTGGTCATGAGCGCTCAGAAGGACAGGGGAAGAGGAACAGAGACGTGATTGTAAACACATCGTTTGGAGAGTCAGGGAAACCAGATCCATCTGTGACAAAAGAAGAGAAACCACCGTCCCTGGAGGACTTGAAGGAGGCCAACGCTAAAGACTCCTCTGAGCCAGCCAATAACAGCACTACAGCTTCCAGGAGAGAAGCCATGCGAAACAGAGGGAGTGAGACGGATACGCTGGTCTTACCTGAGAAAAAAACTGAAAATACCACTGAAAGTGAGCCAAAATCAGCACAAACACCATCCAAGACAAACCAAAATAGTACTGAAGTCAGTACATCAAAGCCAACCAAGCAGAATGAAGAAGAAGCAATTACAACAAAGACGACTAAACACGGTAAATCAAAGAACACCTCAGCTGTGAGACAGGAAGACACTACAGTTTTGCCAACCAATGATGGTAAAGAGACTCAGACTTCAGAGTTAAACTCTGAATTGTCTGATCAGACTAAAGAAAACTCTACTACTACAAGTAGGACACCGGCAACACCAAACCCTACACTGGTCAAAGACCAGAATGAAAATACGGATGCCATAATTTCACCTCAAATTCCCTTTACAGAGGAAGGCGGTCTCAAAAGAGATGAGCCACCCCTACAAAACCAATCAGAGAGCGGAGAAGAACAGAAAACACAGGCAGTGTCTAATAAAAGAGATTTACAACAGCCTAGCACTGATATTAAAAATGGAGGCACCAAGGAAACCCATAGTGAAATCACCGGCACAGAAATTACATCTGTAATAAATGGAGATATACACACTGTGCAGGTGGAAGATCACGTTTCTGACTCTCTTAAACAGTCTGGAGAAAATGCACTTTGCTCTAGCCTTGAAAATACTTTATCTGAAATACCATCTAATAATGGCAATCTACCTATGATTTCAGCAAAAAAGAAGCCCACTTCCTTGTCATCCAAAGCCACTGAAACATGTACTGAGCAATCTGGCCAGGTCACCGCTGAACCAGCCCCAAAAGATGATAAAGCTTTCAGTGATAACGAGAACACAACTTTGTCAAACTCAGCTAATAAAAAAACTAATAATGAAGAGACCACTCTTCCACCAGTAATAACCACTCCTGAAAAACCAAAAACTGTCGAAAAAAACACATCTCCACCAGCCTCAACCAATGAGAAAACCTCCACTTTGCCTACCTCAACTAAAGAAAATACTACAGGTCTATCAACATCCACCAATGATGATGAAAACAAACCTCAACCAGCCTCAACTGATGAGACAATCTCTGCTTTGCCTGCCCCAAGTAATGAACAGACCACGCCTCCAACAGCATCAGCTAATGAACAGACCACGCCTCCAACAGCATCAGCTAATGAACAGACCATGCCTCCAACAGGATCAGCTAACGAAAAGACCACGCCTCCAACAGCATCAGCTAATGAACAGACCACGCCTCCAACAGCATCAGCTAATGAACAGACCACGCCTCCAACACCATCAGCTAATGAAGAGACCACGCCTCCAACACCATCAGCTAATGAACAGATCACACCTCCAACAGCATCAGCTAATGAACAGACCACACCTCCAACAGGATCAGCTAACAAAAAGACCACGCCTCCAACAGCATCAGCTAATGAACAGACCACGCCTCCAACAGCATCAGCTAATGAACAGACCACGCCTCCAACAGCATCAGCTAATGAACAGACCACGCCTCCAACTGGATCAGCTAATGAACAGACCACGCCTCCAACAGCATCAGCTAATGAACAGACCACGCCTCCAACAGGATCAGCTAACGAAAAGACCACGCCTCCAACAACATCAGCTAATGAACAGACCACGCCTCCAACAGGATCAGCTAACGAAAAGACCACATCTCCTACTGGATCAGCTAATGAACAGACCACGCCTCCAACAGGATCAGCTAACGAAAAGACCACATCTCCTACTGGATCAGCTAATGAACAGACCACGCCTCCAACAGCATCAGCTAATGAACAGACCACACCTCCAACAGGATCAGCTAACGAAAAGACCACGCCTCCAACAGCATCAGCTAATGAACAGACCACGCCTCCAACAGGATCAGCTAACGAAAAGACCACATCTCCTACTGGATCAGCTAATGAACAGACCACGTCTCCAACAGCATCAGCTAATGAACAGACCACGCCTCCAACAGCATCAGCTAATGAACAGACCACGCCTCCAACAGGATCAGCTAACGAAAAGACCACATCTCCTACTGGATCAGCTAATGAACAGACCACGCCTCCAACAGGATCAGCTAACGAAAAGACCACATCTCCTACTGGATCAGCTAATGAAAAGACCATGCCTCCAACAGCATCAGCCAATGAAAAGACTACTCCCCCAGCAGCAGCATCAAATGAACAGACCACGCCCCTAAGGGCATCAGCTACTGAACTGACCTCGCCTCCAACAGCATCAGGCATTGAATCAGCCACGCCTCTACCAGCACCAACCATTGAGACAACTTGCACATTATCCGATAATGTACAAACCATACCATCTGCCTCATTAACCGTTAGGTCTCCCTCCACTTCATTAGCCTCCAGTGATGAAAAGAACAAACCTCCACCAGCCTCATCTAATGAAAATGACACAACTCCATCAGAGTCAACTAGCAAAATGACAACTAATGAAAATACCAAATCCCCACAAGCCTCAACCAATGGCACAACCTCCACTTTACCTGCCTCGCCTAAAGAAAAGACTACACCTTCACCAGCATCAACCACTGAGACACTCTCTGCTACATTAAGCTCCAGTGACGACATAAACAAACTTCATCCAGCCTCAACTAATGAGACAGTCTCTGCTTTACCTGACTCAGCTAATGATAAGACAGTGCCTTCAACAGCCTCAACTAATGAAAAGAACACAGCTACAATAGAGTCAAGTAATAAATGGACAACTAATGAAGAGACCACATCTCCACAATCCTCAACCAATAAAACAACCTCCCAAAAAAAGACTGCTCCCCTACCAGCATCAATCACTGAGACAATCTCTGCTACATTAAGCTCCAATGATGACAAGAACACACCTTCACCAACCTCAACTAATGAAAAAACTACATCGTCATTAGACTCCAAAGAGAGAACCACACCTCCACCAGCCTCAACTAATGATACAATCTCCACTTTGACTGGCCTGGCTAATGAAAAGAACACCCCTCCCGCAGCATTAGCCAATGAAAAAGCCAAACCTATACCAGGACCAACTATTGAGACAACCTCCACATTATCTGGCTCAGATAATGAAAAGACCACTCCATCTGCATCATCAACCATTGAGTTTGCCTCCTCTTCATTAGGCTCAGGTGATGACAAGACCAAACCACCATCAGTCTTAAATAATGACAAGACCACACCTCCACAAGCCACAACTAAAGAAAATGCTGCACCTCTACAATCTTCAACCAATCCACCAGTCTCCATTGATATCACTACTAAAAATGAAAAGACCACACCACTACCAACATCATCCCATTCCCCCCTAACCTCTATCAATGGAAATAATATAACTCCACTTCCTTCATCCAAAGAAAAGACAATATCACCACCAGACAATGATAGTAGCAAGGCCACACCTTCACCAGAAAAGCCCTTGGGTCCTGAAGTCTCAGTGAAAGAGAAGATCTTCTCCATTAAATCTACAACTCCATCCACAAGAAAAAATGAATTTATCCTCAAACCCTTTCTCCTTCCACAAATCCCTGCTGCACCCGGAAGCTCCTCCCAAAGCAGGGACTCTCCATCTAGCTGGCTCGATGTGGATCACCAACGTCCTTTAAGGAAGAAGCTGTTGATTCCAGATCCCAAGCTGAGCTCCTCTGCGAGTGAGACCAACCTCCTGAACACATCGGGAGATTTTGACCCAGATGACTTCATTGCAAATGTGAAAAGGCTAGCAATGCCATTCAATCTTCCCCTACGCAAACACAATAAACATCGTCTGCAAGCACCTCCGTTTGCCATGCCTGCCATCAAAGAAGACCACTTTGAGAAACCCTTTGATCCGGAGGAGTTCCAGTATGGCTTGAGGCGAAGGAGAGAATTCATTTTGGATTTGCCTTCAAGTTCAAAATCAAAGAGTCAAGCTGCAGAAGTCAAGGACGCAGAGATCAAACCAAAACGAGAGAGCATCCTCACGAGGTCCGTTATCTTTCAGAGAGCAAGGAAGGGGTCTGAAAAGGTAGAGGAAGAAAAAGAGGAGGGAACAGATGTAAATACAACAGAAACACTGAAGCCAAAATCTCGTTTGGAGAGATGCTCTATCGTAAGCGTTCTACGCAGCCCCAGTAAAGGAAGACGAATGGAGTTTTTAAGCCCCACTGAGAGTCCTTCAGGTGGACTGTTATCACCCAGCGATGGTTCTGGGTATACAGCACCTCCAGAATTACAGCTAGCCCCAACTATAGAACCAACCAAATTGGTCCCAATAGAGGAAACCCTAGTTAAGAATAACAGCCACGATACACTGTCTGGTTCTCAGGTTATTCTAAAATCTAGCTCGGACATTGGGCTTGCCATGACACCTGACCTCAAAACGTCTTCAAGAGACCCCACAGTCTCTCTATTAAAAGACTCTAGTGGTAGCCAAGCTAGTTCCCAGGTTGTACCGACTCCTATGAAAGATGATGAACCTACTCTTGCACCTGACTTGAAAGCAAATTCAGCAGAACCTTCAGTCACCATGTTTACAGACACTAATGTTCCTACTCCCCCCAGTGATTCCCAGACCAGTTCCCAAGTTGTGCTGAAACCTATGAAAGATATTGGACCTACCCTGGCACCTGACTCGAAAACAACTTCAGCAGACCTTCCAATCACAATGTTAACAGACACTGATGCTCCTCCACCTAGTTGTACTCAGTCTGGTTCCCAGGATGATGGACTTGCCATGACACCTGACCTTAATGCCTCTACTCCTCCCCGTGGTTCCCAGACTGATTCCCAGGTTGTACTGAAACCCACTACAGATGATGGACCTACACTGACAACTGACTTGAAAATAACTTCATTAGACCCTTCAATCACCACGTTAACAGACGCTAATACACCTTTGATGCCTAGTTATACCCAGTGTGGTTCCCAGGATGATCTTAAACTTATCAAGGATGATGGACCTGCAATAATACCTGATCTCCAAAAAACTTCAAGAGACCCCACAGTCACTATGTTTACAGACACTAATGAATCACTGCTTCTCAATTGTACCCAGACTGGTTCTGATGATGCCCTGAAAACAACTACAGTAGATGTGAATGCTTCTCCACCATGTCCTTGCTTTGATGACATAATGTTGCCTTGTTTCCTGGAGAAATTTCTTCCTGAGGAACCTGAAAACGCTCAACCATCAAATAAGATCAACCCACTGGTCAGCCATCCCTCATTCATCACAATGACCACAGCAACAACACATACTTGCATACATTCATATCCTAAGCTAGTGCTAAGTGATATTTTACAATAGAGTTGTTCTGTGTGTGTATATTTGTGTGTTCTGGTTAGATGGCTAGAGAAAGTGCCTCAGTTCCTGGTCTAGTGGATCTGAATAAGGCTGTTGACGTAGCTGATGGGAAGATCCCAGAAGAGACGATTCCTCCGGCACCTGTAGTTCCAGCGGCTCAAATCCCTCAAGCTAAACCTCAGCGAACACTTCCAAATGTATGAGTCCATAACAAATGCGTATTTTCTTTGTAAATGCTAAATATAATTATGTTCATAGCTGCAATAGCTCTGCATGCCAGCTTGTTATTCATGCGTGTCCATATTTGTACATGACGATGTGGGAGATTTGAAGTTTGTTGACCAAAACTTGTTCAACTTGTTGAACCTTTGAACAGGGTAAAATCTTTGGGTTATCATTGGCTCATGTTTTTGACAGTTTGTCTGTTTGGTTAAATATTCTGAAACATTTGCAATCCAATAACCTGCATTACTCTCTTAACCACAGCGTTTTGTCTTTCAGATTCCAGCTTCTCGCGGAATCCACCGGCGTCCTGGAAAGGTTTGCAAGAATTTCAAACCCTTGAACTATCAGAGAATTTCATACCTGTAAACCTGCTCTATTTGCATAACATGAGCAAAGTTGATTTTATTTATGCTTTAAACATGCAAGTAAAAATATGTGACATCTTGGGCCCTAATTTGGCGTTTTGTGGCCGTCAGATTGTGATATTTGAGCACCATCAGTTCAGCGGTCAGTCCTTTGAGTTCTACAGGGATCAACCTGATTCCACACACATGAAACTGTCCAGTGTCATATCTGTTAAAGTGGTCAGAGGATGGTAAGTGGCATCTATGGAGAACAAATACTGGGCCTTTCAGTTGAATAGATTTAACTGTGCATTTTGGCCTCTCCTAGCTGGATATTATATGAGAAACCGGGATTTGAGGGACGATGCATCCCTCTGGAAGAGGAAGGAGTTATAGAACTGCCCAATCAATGGACAGAAGAGGGTGAAGAAACATCTGCCCCTGTGGTCATTGGCTCAATTCGACTGGCTGTCATAGTAAGTGACCTTCTTGAAATTATTGTTTTGAACACAATAACCAAAGGTCAAAAGAGATGGGAGTGACTGCTGTGTTTTCCTGTATGTTTCTGCAGGACTACACTCCTCCCCGGATAGAGCTGTTCACCGAGCCCGCTGGAATGGGCAGAAGCTCTGAGTTTGTGGATGAAACTGTGGAAGTGGGCAGTTTTAACCGTCCTCAGAGCACCGGCTCCATCAAAGTCCACAGTGGTCTGTAAGTTCTGCTCGGACCTTGAGCGTTTACTGGGTTGTGTGTTGTCAATGTGAAGCTCTTGACATGCACATCTTTACTGAGTGCTTACAAAAAATTTATTATGATTCATTTTCTGTTTTGGAGAACTGGGCAAGTTACCTTTCAATACCTTTCAATTTCAATACTCTATGTCTCTATGTAGGCATTAATTTGTACATATGTTGTTATATGAATAGGCTATCCGAACATACAAACGTCAAAAGAAAGAACCGGGTATTTGCTGGTTAACAAAAGCATTTTATTCTAGCTTCATTATTTTTAGTAAACACTTGAATGTGGGCAAGTTTCATAAAAAAAAAACAAATGAATAAATAAATAAATAACATTTAGAACCAAAGGCCGAAAAAAAGACTATGAATGAATTACAGCATCCCAAAATGCTTGGCCGTCGTTAACTCTTCATGGGTCATAATTGTATAATTCCATAACGTTACACAGTTTTGATGCTGTTTTATGTCTGATCCGTGACATTACATGTGGAAGCATCTGTTGTTTTGGGATAGCGCCCCCTAATGCACAACAATGAAAACATGGATTTCCAGAGTAGCTGTAGCTCACATATATTTAGACTTTTTTTAAGTATAAGTCAAGTATACTTAAATATTATTCTGCTCGTTATCTGGCAACCCTGGGTCAAGACACACCTCCTTCCCTGTGATTTCTTGTATTACACATTTAAATATGTTATTTACTATTTATTCAGTTCAGTTCTGTACACACTGTAAATGCGGTTGCCAGTACCAGATTTTATCTGAAATCAATACGGTTGTAGAATGCGGTCGTCACTCTTAAATTATCTTAAATAACTGAACTGTGCACATACAGAACAAGAGTTAAGTACTAAACTGTATGTACAGTGCAAAGACCGTGTTGTGAGAACATAATGACTGGATTCCTGATGATGATTCATGAGTATGTTATGCTTCATAAGAGCGTTTGAGTCACAGCATTAGTCACGCTGAGCCATATAAACAATATCAGAACCCTGCACTCAGACTATAGCACAAAAACTCATTCTGATGCTCTCAGTAGAGTTTATAACAGACAGAAAGAGGCAAATAGCATGCTAATAATTATTAAAGTGGCAGATACAGACACTTCAGTCACACAATACTTGTAAACTCTAGATATATTGTTTTTGTGTGTGTGTGTGTGTGTGTGTGTGTGTGTGTGTGTGTGTGTGTGTGTGACAAAAACACAGAGGAAAGACAGGAATAATCAGGAAAAGGGCAGAATGGCAGATGAAAGCTATGGCAGGAATGTAAGCAGGAATAGAAAGAGAAAATCACAGATTGTTGAGGAGGGTGGAGGTGAATGATTTACAGCAGCAGAACACAACAACAACAACAACCAGGAATATTTACAGAACAACATATTCATATTTGTTTGTTTTAAGTCAAAATAGCATTTAATGGAACAGAGGTCAGTTGTGTTTGTTTGTGTAGTCTGTCTCTCTGTAGATTCTGATGAAGTAGATAAAAACCACTGAAGGTGATCTCGGTCAGTTGATCAGGTGACGGATGATTGACAGCTGTCGTCTCTGCTCTGCAGGTGGATGGTTTACAGTGATCCAGGTTTCCAGGGTCTGCTGGCGGTTCTGGAGGCCGGAGAGTATCCGTTCCCGGAGGCCTGGGGTTTCCCGTCGCCCGTGGTCGGCTCTCTGAGACCTCTGAGAATGGTACGAATCACACCGTAGCGTTACTCACCCGTCTGCAGTCATCACGCAGTGTGTCACCAGAACTCTGCTTGTTTTCCAGGGCGCTCTGAAGGTCGAGAAGCCAAACGCAGTCAAGGTTTGTGAGTTTCAGTGACTTCTCTTCCTCAGTATGTTTTGTCATGTCTTACAGGACAAACATTGAAAACATACATTTACCGCAGAAGCACAGTGACTGAATATATACGAATGCATTAGATTTACGTGTTTATGCTTAAAACAAAAACAAATATCAGAGTCAGAAAAATCAACTGAATTCAAAGGGAAAACAAGTTTATTTACCCCATTGGCAGATATTTGTTCTTGTTTTGCACTTAAACGTACTTAATTTTGATACATTTTTTCGGAAGACTTAGTTTCCTGATTTAAGAGTGTTAGATATTTGTACCAGAGACGGTTTACACTGAGGTCAGAGTGTGATTTCTTCATGGCTCGGTGTCTCAGGCCGTGTTGTATGAGAAGGCCGGTCTGGAGGGCCGATGCATGGAGGTTCAGGGAGACGTCTTCTCCTTCACCAGGACAGAAACGGACCCGAGCGACCCGGACGATCACGGACTGAACTGTGTGGAATCACTCAAGATCCTCGGAGGCCTGTGAGTCCTGAACCCAGAGGTTTATCCTCAGTATTTATGTCTTGTTTTCCATTGCAAACATTCAAACGTCCTTAAAACAACTAACATTGTTTATCGAGCAAAATGACTGAAAAGTCTTAAAAAGTGATCGAAAAATAAATTCAGCCATTGGCAGATATTCATTCTTGTTTTGAGCATAAACTCACTTCATTTTGATCCCTTTTTAAGAAAACAAGTCTTGAAGAAATTTTGCTTCTCAAGTAAAAGTTTCTTTTAAAGAGGTCATGAAATGCCTTTTTTTAATTATTTTATATTTCCGGAGTTGCGCTTATAATCTTAGTATGGTTTCTTCATCAAAGAATGTTAGTTCTGAGCTCTGAAACTTACAGTGTTTTTATTTCAGAGCAACCTCTCATGTGTATTATATTATATTATTATATAACAGTTAGATTTTTTAATTAATCAAACCTTTCAAGGGTGTTGTAGATACTTGCACTCTAAAACAAGACAAAAATACTGAATAAGAATTAGCATTTTCTGCATTCTTTTCTCAACTGTCATTACTTTTTGAAAAAAGTATCTCAGATATTTTCTTGTGAATTTAAAGTAACTTGAAAAAGTAATCTGATTATGTAACTAGCGTTACTTGTAAGGCGTTATATTACTAGTTACTTGTAAAAAGAAGTAATCTGATTACGTAACTTGAATAACTTGTACTTGCATTGTTACTAGTTAATTGTAGCAAGTAATCTGATTACATAACTAGTGTTATTAGTAATGTTACATTACTAGTAACTTGTAAAAAGTAAGCTGACTGCATAACTAGCGTTACTTGTAGTGCATTGTTACTAGTTACTGTAAAAAAATAATCTGATTACGTAACTAGCATTACTTGCAATACATTACTAGTTACTGTGAAAAAGTAATTTGATTATGTAACTAGTGTTACTTGTAAGGCGTTAGATTACTAGTTACTTGTAAAAAAAAGTAATCTGATTACGTAAATTGAATTACTTGTAGTGCATTGTTACTAGTTAATTGTAACAAGTAATCTGATTACAAAACTAGCATTACTTGTAATGCATCATGTTACTAGTCACTGAAAAAAGTAATCTGATTTTGTAAATAGTGTTACTTGTAAGGCGTTAGATTACTAGTTACTTGTAAAAAAAGTAATCTGATTACGTAGCTTGAATTACTTGTAGTTCATTGTTACTAGTTAATTGTAACAAGTAATCTGATTACATAACTAGCATTGCTTGTAATATGTTACATTACTGGTTACTGTAAAAAAGTAATTTGATTATGTTACTATTGTTACTTGTAAGGCGTTAGATTACTAGTTACTTGTAAAAAAAAAAAGTAATCCGATTATGGAACTTGAATTACCTGTAGTGCATTGTTACTAGTTAATTGTAACAAGTAATCTGATTACGTAACTAGCATTACTTGTAATGCATTACGTTACTAGTTACTGTGAAAAAGTAATCCGATTACGTAACTAGCATTATTTGTAATGCGTTATGTTACTAGTTACTTCTTGTAACTAATCTGATCAAGTAGTGTTACTTGTAATGTGTTACTCCCGACACTGCTGTTGGATGCTTTACTCTCTTCTCGTCTCAGGTGGGTGGGATACGATGACGAAGATTTCGAGGGGCAGCAGTTCGTTCTGGAGGAAGGAGAGTATTTGGACTGGACAGACTGGGGCGGAACGGGGGAACAACTCCTCTCTCTACGGCCCGTTTTCATGGTGAGTCTCATCTTTACTAGCCATCGGTCACCACGCTTCACTAGCTGGGTGATTAGTCATGTTGTGCTTAAGCTGTAAGAGCGTTTGATGAGTTCTGAAGCTTAAAACTCAAGGATAATGTATTTTTTACTTCAAAATTTCATGTTTAAATTCAGTATGTTACTTTTTGTTTCTTTGTAATAATTTGTGAAACTTATTTGCAATTTCTGAGTGGAAAATATTTTAAAGTAAATCATTCACCGGATTTGTCTAGTGGACTACCTCCTGAGATTTTACAATTACATTTAATCATTTAGCAGACGCTTTTATCCAATGCAACTTACAAATGAGGACAATGGAAGTAATCAAAACTAACAAAAGAACAATGATATGCAAGTGCTATAACAGGTTTTTATATTATTATATTAATAGAATAGAAAAACAATAGAGCAAGCTAGTGTTAGAGAACTTTTTTGTTAATTGTCTAATAAATAAAAAGAAAACAGATAGAATACAAAAAGATTAGAAATGCTAGTCTTAATTTTTTTAAAGAAATCAATTTGTGTGCTAAAAGGGACTAAAAGTCTAAAAGGGACAATTTTTTTTTGTAAGTATAGAATTAGAATAGAGAGTGCTAGAGTTAGAGGGTCAGATAACGTTTCTTGAAGATGTGGATTGAGTTGTGCAGGTCATTCAACCCAGAGGGAACTTAATGAAAGAGTCTGTGAAAGTCTGGATGGTGAAATTGTGATGGAACGATGGGTTTGCTGGAATCACAAGCAGTTCTGTCTTGGCAAAGTTAAGTTGAAGGTGATGGTCCATCATCCAGGAAGAAATGTCAGTTAGACAAGCTGAGATGCGAATAGCTACCGTCGGATCATCAGGATGGAATGAGAGGTAGAGTTGAGTGTCATCAGCATAGCAGTGGTATGGAAAGCCATGTTTCTGAATGACAGAACCTAATGATGCCATGTAGACAGAGAAGAGAAGTGGTCCAAGAACTGAGCCCTGAGGCACCCCAGTAGTTAGATGTTGAGACTTGGACACCTCCCCACTCCAAGATACTTTGAAGGACCTATCTGATAGGTAAGACTCAAACCATTGAAGTGTGGTTCCTGAGATGCTCTTTGCCAGTAGGGTTGATAGGAGGATCTGGTGGTTAACCGGGTCAAAAGCAGCGGACAGATCAAGCAGGATAAGTACTGAAGATCTGGATTCCGCTCTTGCCAGTCTTAGAGCTTCAACAACTGAGAGCAAGGCCGTCTCAGCTGAATGTCCACTTCTGAAGCAAGATTTGTTGCTGTCAAGGAGATTGTTCTGTGTGAGAAAGGAAGAGACTTGGTTGAACACAGCTCGTTCAAGTGTTTTGGCAATGAATGGAGGAAGGAAAACCAGTCTGTGGTTCTCTAAAAGAGATGGGGGTGGGTTTCTTAAGTAGTGGAGTTATACGGGTTTGTCTAAATGACAATGAAAGAACACCAATGTGGAGGGATGTGTTAATGATTTGAGTGAGCGCAGGTAAAACTGGTACAACAGGTACAACAATAACAGGTATAACTGCAACAGGTACAACTTTTAGGTTAGTAGTTAAATTTTGTCTTCATATTTTGTAAAAGCCAAGTTAATTTGCATTATTTACCAGGTAAATTAAACATTTAAAAAAAATTAAAACATTTTAATCTTAAATTTATTTTACTTTAACAAAAACGAATAAAATATAAAAGTAATATATACATTTATGTAATGTTTATATTATATTATAGTGTATATATATATATATATATATATATATATATATATATATATATATATATATATATATATATATATATATAAAATATTATTATGACTGGGCAAGTTAACAAGTTATTAATGCATTAATTAACTAATGCAGATAATTATTTTATCGCATGTTAATTTAAGTGTTTTTAAATTTAAAGCAAATTTTAGTTTAATTTTATTTTTATATGAGTTAATTAATAATTAGCTGTTCATCAGCTAACAAACCCCAGTTTGTGGAATTGTTCCTGTTTTGTAAGTCACTTTGTAAGCGTCTGCTAAATGCATGAATGTAAATAGGAAATTCTGACTTCCCATTTAAAGCACCGGTGTGTGCAGCCATAAAACACTGAGTGCTCTGCTCTGTTCTGCTCTGTCCAGCTGTTGAACTCATAAACACATGCTGTGTAAACATCACCTGTGATCGGGGTCAGGTGAACCCCAAACTGAGTTACTGATTTAGGATCAGTTCAGAAATTTTTACACATCTCTGATCTCCATCAGTCATTATTACTACAAATAGTAAACAGCCAAACGCTTTACACAACGTCCATCAGCGTATACCTGCGGTGTTTATGAGCTCTGGACACACAATGGCAGGAAATTACCGAACCAGAGCCAGCGCCGAACGCATGCCAACTGTTTTCTAATGTAAGACAACCAAAGGCTGTGAAATGCTTTGTTTTTCAGGATTTCTCCTCCCCTCATATGAAGATGTTTAGTGAGCCGGACTTCTCAGAGCGCGGCGTCTGCATGGACCTCCTGGAGCCGCTGGATAACGCCTTGAACACACGCTACGGCCCGCAGACGCGCTCCATCGAGGTCCTGGCCGGAGTGTGAGTCACTTTCTTCATTACAGAGACCAGACGTAAAAACACACCATGGAGAATTTGGTTTTTAATAACTTATAAACCATTAAAGAGCTGCAGGATTGTTAATCGATGGTGCCTGTTTCTGTTTAAACCACCAGTTTGTATATCAAATTTAATGGCTGAATTTGTGCCAAAAAACTACATTACCCATGATGCTATATGAGAAAATTCCACCAATCAGAGAGTAACTGAGAGCAAATTCACTCCCATGAAGCATTGTGGGATTGTGAGGAAAAAGACATAATTGTGAACTTAAAAGTTATTTTTTTGTGTCAAAAACAGAACAAAACATAAAACTAAATTGACAGCATTTAACGGCTGAATTTGTGGTGGAAAATTACATTACCCATAATGCTGTGTGTAACATTCCACCAATCAGAGAGTTGCAGTAAACAAAGCCCGCCCACTCTAATGAAGCACCAGCTTTACTGTCAAAATATTTAAATGTTTATATAATAGCAATAAATACGAAATATATATATTTTCTAAAAAAAAATCAACAACGCAAACATTTCTGGAACCAAACAGTGGGTGGGCTCTAATGCACTCTCTTCAGCCAATCAGGATGTCCATCACTGAAGTGACAGCTCATCAATAGAAAACCGTCCGACCAAGAAACTGGCTCAAAGTTACATGCCGTTGGTTTCAGTCTGCTACTGCTTCCACAGAACTCATGATCGGACCTGTTCAGGTAAATGCACATAGTTTCCCGCCCCAAGCAGGTCATGTGACACCTACACGAACACAGGTCGGCCTCGGGCTGATCAGAGCAACAGAGTCTGCCAGAAAATGACAATAACAGACGAGCAGAAATGCAAATCATGTGAAACGATAGAAAGAGTGTTTGCTTTTGCTGCTGAGCTCCTCACAATCCATGCGGTTCCCTGTAATTACTCGTGTGTGTGTGTGTGTGTGTGTGTGTGTGTGAAGGGCACTGCCTTTCAAACAAAATGTCTAAACACATACAGGCATGTTTCTGGTTTTAAATTGAAGTGCTCAACACACACACACACACACTCTGTTACACACATAAATACACACACACACACACACACACTCTGTCACACACATAAATACACACAAACACACACACACACACACTCTGTCACACACATAAATACACACAAACACACACACACACACTGAATTGTAAGATGAAATTTAGTTACTTTTTTCATTTTAACTCTGTGGTGGGGGAAAAACACTGAATTGAGAGATATAAACTTGCAAATTTGCAAAAACAAAAACAAAAAAACTGAAATAAAACTGAAAAGCAAACAAAACAAAACTGTTATTGTTATAATTACCAAGAAAAACACTGGTGGAAACAAACTTCCATAGAATCTACAGTGAAAACAAGTTCATGTGTCTGACTCCAGAGGCAGATATTTTTCTGATTTACAATTTATTTTAATGCATTGTGTTTCTGCAGTAAATATATCTTCATTAATGAATGTTTATATATTTATACTGGAAAAAAGACTGAGGTAGAACATCAGTAAAGGCAAAGACGTAATGACTGCATTTCTGTAATTGTGTTCGTGTGTGTGTGTGTGTTTGCGTGAGTGTGTGTGTGTGTGTGTGTGTGTGTGTGTGTGTGTGTGTGTGTGTGTGTGTGTGTGAGAGAGTGTGTGTGTGTGTGTGTGTGTGTGTGTGTGTGTGTGTGTGAGAGAGTGTGTGTGTGTGTGTGTGTGTGTGTGTGTGTGTGTGTGTGAGACGCATGCATGCATTAAGGCAGGTCTGGATTTGTTCAGGCACATGTGTGGGCTCCTTGGCTCTGTGAGTCTCATTATTTTGGAAACGCTGTAGTTTTTCTGCATTAAATGTCAGTTTGGGCTTCAAGGAATGTAAAGCACTAAACACTGAGCATCTTCAGAACAAAACTGCAGCTGCGTTCTTCTTATATGAGACCCTGGACCTCAAAACCAGTCGTAAGGGTCCTTGTTTTAAAACTGAGATTTATATATTTTCTGAAGCTGAATAAATCATCTCAGAACGTTCAGCGAGGACAGAAGTGAATGTGTGTGGTTGGTGTGTTGTAGGTGGGTGGTGTTCGAGGGTCCCGGGTTCTCGGGTCAGCAGTATGTTCTGGAGAAGGGTCTGTACGGAAGCCCGGAGGACTGGGGCTCCTCCCACAGCCGCGTCTGCTCGGCCGTCCCCGTGATCCTGGTGAGAGACTGACCGGGTCATGAATACACCGCGATCTGACCATCAACATAGAGACGGTTCTGCTTTTCTAACTGGACAATAATGACCCAAGATCAGTTAATAATCTGAATATTTTATATTTCAGGAAAATCTGGAAAGCTCCTGCCACTTCCAGGTTTGTACAATACCTATTATTATTTATTTATTATTTCTTCTTCTTTCTTCTTTTTGTTCAAATTGTTCTAATTAATAGTTTCTTTTGGAAAAATAATGAATTGTGTGTTTGTGTGTTTTTATTATTTTGTTCTGGTTTTAATATATATATATATATAATGTTGTTCCAATTTTACTAATTATTTTATTATTAATAATAACATTTAATTTTATTATTATTGAAATGATTATTATTACGTTTATTTAAATATTTTAAGTAAAACATTATTTCAATTTGTATTCCTAATTATTATTTTTAAATACAAAATATTATTAATAATATTTTTATATATGCACACACACATAGAATTTCAGTTATAGTTATTATATATCATATCTACATGATTCTAATTAAACCTAAAAAAATTTACATATAATTAATTATAAAAATATATACATATTTTTTATATATTATTAGATTCTTTTTATTTTTTAGTTTGGTATAAAATAATTGTTATTATTTAATTTTCAAATTATTGTTTCATACATATATTTTTGTTCTGATTATCCTAATTTAAGAAGGTGTTAATATGGCGAGTGGTTGTGTTGATGTAATAGATGGAGTTATTCTCTGAGTCTGGATTCGGAGGAACATCTGTCCTGCTGAAGGACTCATTACCCACAATCCCCAGCGGCTTCAGTGTGCGCTCCTGCAGGGTTCATGCGGGCAGGTTCGTCAGATCTGTTCCGTCATCAGTCTGTGTGTGTGTGTGTGTGTGTTTCTGCTCTCACGCGTGTGGGTGTGTGTGTGCGCAGCTGGCAGGCGTTCAGCGGCGAGTGTTTCTCGGGTCATCAGTGTGTTCTGGAGGAGGGTTTTTATCCTGATCTGAGGACGATGGGTTTCTCTGAGCCGGACGCATCAGTGCTGTCTCTGCAGCCCACGGGACTCGTGAGTCTCTTTCAGACGCGTCACATGTGACTCTGCTTCATCAGAGGTGTGTGTAGTGTTCTGACAGCTGTGTGTGTGTGTGTGTGTGTGTGTGTGTGTGTCAGGAGCTCTCGGTGCCGACGCTGCTGCTGTTCGAGCGATCTGGACTCCGAGGACGGAGGACGCCGCTGAAGACGGCTTCGGTGAATCTGCAGCTCACACACAGCTGCTCCAGAGTCTCTTCTGTGCTGGTGCTCGGCGGCATGTGAGGAACACACACACACTCACACACACACTCATTCATCTGGGCTCCATGAACACAGTGATTCAGATTGTAGATTTGACATATCTGCTGGAAACAAGTCTTAGTTTTTGAGTATGTGAGAGTGGAAAAACTTCAGCTCTTCGTCAGATTCAACAGAGCGGTGTGAAGCAGACACAGCATCCAACACAACACACACTCCTTTACTTCATATTCATGTGTGCTGTGCATTTATAGTTTCTGTGTGTGTGTGTGTGTGTGTGTGTGTGTGATTGACAGCTGGGTTCTGTACGAGGATCATAACTTCAGAGGCTCTCAGATCCTGCTGAAGCCTGGCGCCGTTCCTGATTGGCCCAAACTCTCCTCCTGGCTGCGAATCGGATCGCTTCGGCCGCTCATTCAGGTGAGAGGCTCCGCCCACTGCAGCTCCTGGGAACAATCATGAGCCCTGGGGGCGGGGCTATCAGCGTGTCTAGAGGAGAGATGGATCTATAGTTGCTCAATGTGTTTGTGTTTCACTGGCACAGAAACAAGTGCATTTCCGTCTGCGGAACAAAGAGGCGGGGCTTCTGATGTCCGTCATCGGATTATTGGACGACATCAAACTGATGCGTATCCAGGTGAGCGAGGAAACGGGCGGAGCTGAGCAGATCTGGACCTATCAGGACGGTCAGCTGCAGTGCAAGGTAGAAACTGACCCACCACACACCTCAGCTCTTTCTGCTTAAACTAATTATTTTGCAATTAATTTGTGTCTGTGTGTGTGTGTGTGTGTGTGTGTGTGTGTGTGTGTCAGGCTCTGCTGGACGTGTGTGTGTGTGTGAGTTCTGGTGGCCTGATGTCTGGCAGTAGAGTGGTTCTCTCCGCTGAAGCCGGAACACCGCAGCAGCTCTGGAGCGTCTCGAGCGACGGGATCATCCGGAGTCACGCCAGACCAGAGCTTGTGCTGGAGGTCAAAGGTCAGCACTGGATCGCATCGCATTAGTATTATTATTAGTATTATTATTATTATTATTATTATTAAAGCGATAGAGCGACGACTGATATTTAGATCATTTAATGTCAGTATCTGCTGTAAACTGTTAACTTTTGATTAAATTAAAAAAGAAATCATTATTAAGACTCAACAAACTCAGAAGAAACTTTTAAAAGGTCTAAAGATTCCATAAACTCCTCCATTACAAAAAAAAGTTAAATATAAAAAACAAAATTCTAAAGTACACATAAATATTGTTAGATAGAAACTGATGAAGTGACTGAATAAAGCTGATAATACATGAGTGATGTGAACACGAGGCTGTAGCGCCACCTGCTGGAGGAGGATACACTCTCACACACACACACACACACACACACACACACACACACACACACACACACACACACACAACTGCAACTCATTTAACATGAAGCAATGAAAATAAGTTATATTTTGCAGGAAGAAAACAAAGTATATTTGTTAAGCCATTATTATTTTCTTTTGCATTATGACATTTAAGCACTGCGTGCAAAACAGTTACTTCTGAAGTGTAATATAGTGATCAAAATCATTTTTTATATTATTGTTTAAAAACAGAATAATGAAAACCCATTCCAATTAAGTTCAGTACCAGAAAAACTTACATGAAAATCTATTAATTAAATTATTTAAAATCCACATTTAATTAACAGAGCCAGTCTCATTGAGAAATATTTGTGTAATAATTCACATGAAGCAATAAAAATAAGTTTTATTATATATATTTATAGAACACAAATATTTATATATTTTTTAGAAGAAAAACAAAGCATATTTGGAGAGCCATTATTATTATTAATATTTATTTATTTAGCATTGTTACATTAAAAATTTAGTGCATGAAAATGTAATTTTTAAACTAATTTAGTGACTTTTTTCCCCAAGATATTATTACAGAAATTATTTTAATGTATTATTAATAATAATAATAATAGGTTACACTTTATTTTAAGGTGTCCATGTTGCTGTGAAATTGTACATTTAAAGTACTGGGTAATATTAAATGACTATATGTACTTACTATATTATTAGGTTTGACTTAAACTTAAACTTAAACTGTAATACAGTGATATAAATAATGATTTCTAATGATCTGGCTCTGACCTCTGCAGGGGGTCAGCAGTTTGACAAACACCAGATTATCGTGAACGAATTCCACCCTGACAAACTGAATCAGCGCTGGTCTCTGGAGCTCCTCTGAGCTGCGCCACAGGACCCACTGCTCTGCTGCGGAGCTGCGCCAGGGGGACCAGCGTCCTGTGAGGCAGCTGCACCAGGAGGACTCTCTTTCTCATGAGAGCCAGTGGATGGAAAATGACCATAATCAGCTGGACGTTGTGTTATTTTCTTAGATGAACTCTCAGATCGACAGGAAGAAAACACATTCTTGAACAATAATAACTGTTTTCTTATGTGTCAAGCGTATAAACGTGCCTGTGTGGACACTGTATTAAAGCACAAAGTGTTTAGAAAATGTTTTTTAAAAAAGTTTGTTGTGTTCTAATCAGTGAGACGTGAGATCAGCTCTGTGCTGATTGGCCCGTGGGGATTGGCTGGCTGCTGATTGGCTGTCAGGGGATTCTGGTGTTTTATGGTTCAGGAGCTCCAGACAGAAGCCTCTTCTCACAGTCAGCACAAACCAGACCAGTGCTGATCTGCATTCGGCCACGAGTTATGCACTGCTACAAAAAAACAGATAATAGTGGAGTGAATTACATGAGTTTTTTCTTGTAATTCTGAGAATTATAAATTGCTTTTTTAAATCAATAACTGAATTTATTACTGGACTGCACTGTAAAAACAACATCCTTGTTTAACTTAAAAACTTAATTCATTACAACTCATTTATCCAAATATTGTCTAGTTGAATTGTGTATGTATTCTGTGTATGAGTTATTATTTTCATGAAAAACATGTCGTTATGCAGAGTTATTAATTCATACAATTTAAAACAATAACATATGGAACAGAAAAAAACATTCAAAATATTAATAAAAACTATTATAATATCTAGATCAAATATTGCTGCCATGATC
>NC_068374.1:36373830-36397139 GCF_023724105.1 Carassius gibelio | reverse complement strand
ACGTAAAACTAGGGTAAAATGCAATATCTAGTTCAATACTAGGTGGCAGTGCACAATGAAACGTTCTTCTTCTGCTGTTTTCTGCCATTCGAGCTGCCTTGAAAAAAGCTGGAAAACGGGAGCCAGAGCAAAAGTAAATACTAAGATTGAAATTGATTTAGAAAACGAAATATATCCTCGAGGTTGAACTACATTGAAATCTAGACGACACCTGTTGTAAAACAAAGTTATCTCGGTGAGTGAAAACTATAATTTTGTGTTGATTAGCTTGAAGCTTAAATGGTGAAAAGATGGAAAAAATGACATTTAGTTGAACATTAATTGATTTTCTGCACATTTTTGTGTAGACTGTTTTTTTTTTTTTTGAGGCTTCTTCTGGTCACGGATCCCTGGTGTTCTTTCCACCGAAGCTGGATTCCTCTCTTTTTTCCCTGATGCCTGGTTCCCTGGTCCACTGCCTCAACTAACAGCGCTGCAACAGTTCCATTGGGTGGTTTGATATGGATGTTGAGTATTGAAGGGGTGGTTGGACAGTTAAAATATTTGAGTGCACTCAAGGGTAACAATTTTTTTCTTTGAAGGATTTTCCCTTTTGTTTTGTTTCATGAGATCTAAAAAGTTGTGCCCGATTTGTTAACATCAGTGGTACTAATGCTATGTGAACTGAACTAAATATTGAATTTTGAACAAGGAAATAAGGAAATTAAATTGAATAAGAGCTACATTCAAACTTTAATCTATTGCCCTGTGCTTCTTTTGGAGTGGAATCTGTGAGTCTTTGGACCATATGATTAGTACATAACCAACCTCCTCATCGAATCTAGATTTAGATAACTCCTACAATAGATCCTTAGCCTGCCTATAAGCAGGACATACCACCGTAGGGTTACAAGTGCATAACTGAACATAATTATTTGAAGGTTGACTTTTTTTGTATTAAAAACACTTTTCTTTTATTGGTCGGATGATATATGCAAATTTTTTGAGATAGGAATTTTGGGTTTTCATGAGCTGTATGCCAAAATCATCAGTATTAAAACAATAAAAGACCTGAAATATTTCAGTTGGTGTGCAATGAATCTAAAATATATGAAAGTTAAATTTTTATCATTACATTATGGAAAATAATGAACTTTTTCACAATATGCTAATTTTTTGAGAAGGACCTGTATGTGTGTGTGTGTATGTGTGTGTGACCCTGGAGCACAAAACCAGTCTTAAGTTGCTGGGGTGTATTTTAAGCAATATCCCAAAAAAAAAAAAAAAAAAAAAATTGTGTGGGACAAAATTATTGATTTTTCTTTTATGCCAAAAATCATAGGATATAAGATATTAAGTAAAGATAATGTTCCATGAAGATATTTAAATATATACATGAAGATAAAATGTAAATATATCAATACATTTTGATTATTAATTAGCATTGCTAAGAATTAATTTCGACAGATTCAAAGACAATTTTCTCAGTATTTACATTTTTTTTGCACCCTCAGAATCCAGATATTCAAATAATTCAAATAATCTCAACCAAATATTGTCTTGTCCTATTAAACCATACATCAATGGAAAGCTTATTTATTCAGCTTTCAGATGATGTAGAAATCTCAACTTCGAAAAAATTGACACTTAAGACTGGTTTCGTGGAGCACGGTCAAACACACACATAGATCTATCGATCTATCTATCTATCTATCTATCTATCTATCTATCTATCTATCTATCTATCTATCTATCTATCTATCTATCTATCAGGAAAAAAATATCATAAAGTATTCAGATATGTAACAAAAGTGCAATCATTATTAATGAGACTAATTTAAATACATACATTAAAAATAATTAAAATATAAGAATTACTGCATTTTACAAAGATTTTTCATCTATAACCCACCTGTAGATTCGATGATGAACACTTTGCTGTCACTTCACTAAGAGTTTGTGGCGATGCACACGTAATATCCTGGACCTGTGGAAAAAAACCAGTATTAATGCATACATTATATGATAATACAGAACCATTATATGCATACATAATAACAATTCACAATAACATGAGTTGTAAGAGAAATGCGATAGAGACTGCTTCTAATGAAGAGACTGTAAAGAAAAAACAAAATTAGAACGGATTTCAGGTTCAGTTGGTGGAGTTGGGGTTGGAGGAGAGAGTTAATTGCATGCAGCAATGTGATGGAAGAGACACTGAAGAAAGGGAATTTAAATAGACCACTTGTCTTAGATGTCAAGACTTTATTGGTACACGTCAGGAACAACTGTTGCTCAATGCTCAATTTATCTTTTTTTCAGAAGGAATTTTTTGTTTAATGGAAAAATTCCATGGATGTGTGTACAAAAGATTGACTGGTTTTAAACCCAGAAATCAAACACCGTGTACAAAATAAGAATAACTCAATCCAACATTAAAGAAAAAAATATAAAGTATTCGGATATGTCTTTATTATTAATTATCATTATTAATGAGAGCAAAACAACTAAGTTAAATACATTCAAACCAAAAACTATAAAATGGCATACAAAATGTCTAAATGAACATCAATGAAATCTAATTCAAATATAAGAATCACTGCATTTTACAACAGTTTTTCATCTATAATCCACCTGTGGATTCAAAGATGAACACTTTGCTGTCACTTCCCAGAGAGTTTGTGGCGTTGCACGTGTAGTTTCCTGGACTGAGTGTGGAGGACTGGAGCACTGAGGAGTTGATCTCCTCTTTCAGATGATCTGAGTACCATATGTACACAGGAGCTGGGTTTGCCTTCACTGTACAGTTTAGCGTGACCACATCCTTTTGAATGATGGTCTCTGTTGAATTCAAGTGTTTTGGTTTATCTGAGGAAGAAAAAGAGACATTTCTCAGTACACAGAACCATGATGAGCAGCTGTTTGTCATGATTCTGCCCTCATGTCCTTGATTTTTCCTAGTCTTGAGGCAGGATCATGGCAGACCCATGTTTTGTGTACAAGCACATGGCCTTGTCTTTGGGCCATGTGCTTGTGTTGTCTCATTCCCTTGCCCCGCCCCCCTTGTTATCCTAGTCTTGTCGTGATTGTCCTATCTGTGCCACCTGTCGTGTCTTGATTAGTTCCCCTATTTAGATCTCCCAGTGTGCTCTGTCCTTCGTCGGGTCATTGTTTCCTCAAATTGTTCAACTTATGTGTTCCTACCTGTCAGCCTCCTGAGATATCTTGTCCTTGTAACCCCTCTAAGAAGTCTTTTGTCTAGCAGTGAGTGTTTATTTGTAGTTCGTGTCTCCTGTTTAGAGTCCTTGTTTACCTTGTCTACTCAGTTTTTGTTAAATTATTTAGTGTCTACCCTAGCCCTTGTTTTCCCCCTCGTGGGTTTTGTTTTTCCCTTTTTTGTAAATAAACCCTTCGTGTTGTGATCCCTGTCTGCATTTGAGTTCCTCCTTGCCAAACCCTGACACTGTTATTAATAAAGCGGTACTGTACAACTGAAACCTTTTTTATTTGTGTTAATTTTATTCATAATATGTAATATTCGTTCAAATTCTAGGTTAATAAGCAATTGCCTGTGTTTGATGAAATATGATCAGTTCACCTGATCCCTATTACTACAAAACTTGTGTCACTGTGTCGCATGGTAAGTGCAACAACTACTAAAAGTCTGCTTGATTTGGACGTTAACAAAGATTAATTATAGGAGCTGATGGATCTTACTTACAATATACAGTAATGTTGAGAGGGTCTGATGTTTCCTTTGGAGGATATTGAGGTCCTTCTGCTCCCAGATCCAGCTCTGCTTCACACCAGTATTGAGCTCCATCATCATCTCTGTCTGGACGGATCAGGAGTGTGGGGTTTACATTCACTGGAGTCTTGCTATCCTCAGTGAAGGTGATTTGATCCAGCAGAGTCTGTCCTTTATACCATTTGACAGTGAGATACTGAACAGGAGCCACATCGTGAACATCACACTGGAGCTGATACTGCCGTCCCGCTATCATTGGTCCTGTGCGTTTCACAATGCTGATGGACACACTGTCTGGAGTCTCTGTGGAGGAAGATTTACAAACTCTGAAATCTGCAGTGATTAATGTACATTTATTAGATATTTCTGAGAATGAAAAGACAAAAAAATCAATAACAGAGAAACTGACTGTAAATAATGACTGGGAGCTCTACTTGACACGGTCTCTCATAGTTTATGTAGCAGAATGGCTGTATCTCCCATTCTGTCAGGTGTGACACTCTCCATGTGATCAGACTGTTACTGGTTTTGGGCACTGCTCCCTCACTGGCTTCCCATCCCATCCCTTTATGTGAGACTGAAGTGCTACAGTTAACTGCTACAGAACCGTTGTATCTCACAACAACACGCTGCTGGCTGAGCTGAACAGGACATTCAGCTTGTGCACCTGTTAAACAAAATAGGAAGGATTTCTTTTTTATATAACACTTGTTAATCTCACAACATATATAAAATGCACCTTTTCCTTAACATTCGGAACAATTTCTAATTTGATAATATAATATACAAAATCAGAAAATATCCTCACTACACAAATTTTTCATTTTTCATTTACAGAACACAAGCTATTTATTCACAGTATCTGCCTTTCCTAACTTTTCATTCATATATTATTTAATCCAACTGATCCTAATAGTTAATCAATGGATCAGTTGGTGCATCTACAGATTTCTATATACAGTGCTGTAGACTCTATAGTTATCAGTTCTAGAGTGTTGTACATTTCTGACATTTACTTAACAGTGAGAAGCTTGTCTATTGTCAATTATGATAGGGAAAAAAATGTCAGAACTGCATTTAGCACTCCAAATACTAGTCCTAATAGAGATAACAAAGTTATAACAATTTCATGTCCAATAGAGTACTACATAAAACAAATTTAGGCTCATTCCAGGTATCAGATGTTTGTACTTCAGGCATTGAGCAAATAAAGCATACGAACCTCTGAGACTCACAAGCTGTGAAACTGCAGAGAGATATACAAATCCAAAGAAATGTTGAAACATATTCAGTGCACTCAGGGAAAAGCAATTGAACAGGAAATGTTGTAAATAGACCAAACTTTATGACAGTAACTCTGAATATACGGTCTGTGGCTGAAAAGCTGTACTTCGAGCACACGATAATGAAACAGAAAAAGGGAACAAACCCCACCCCGGATAAAGAGATTTCAGTTGAATGACTCGTGTTAGTGGATGACAGCTGAACAGAAGCAGAAATGAAACTAAATGAACCAGAATTATTGTGATGAGTTGAAGTTATCTGACAATTTGCATCATGCAAAAACAACAATTATGTATTTAGTACTCATTCAAAACACTCATACAGCTAGCTGCTAGTCACTTGTTTAAAACCCCTTAACTGTCATTCACATTTTTGAACATAGACTTTATAGTGCACAATCCAAACTTAATTTTTTTTAAATCATGAATGAAAACATTTTGTAACATGATATATATATACCATTTACATGGAAATGCAATGTCTGATTTTAAAATGGGTTATACAGGAAGAATTTTGAGACTTTAAGTTTTCAGTTGATATATAATTTCTGATGATTTCTAAAATGTGATAGAGAAAAAGGCAATGAAGAAGTCTTTTTTTTAACAAAGGTCAGAACTCCTGTTATGATGTAGATTTTTGAGGATGCACTCTTGTCATAAATTAATCTATTATTTTTCCTACATAATTTTTTACAAAAAATATTGGTAAAATATATTACAAAACAAATATAGTCTTAGACATTTCCAGCGATATATAGTTTGTCAAGATTAGATTAGATTTAATTGTAATATAGTGAAGTAAATGTAGGCGTCCCGAGGTGACAGGTAAAGGGTTAAGTTTATCAAGTGTCACATTGGTAAAACACTGAAAAGTGAACTATTTTTACAGTAGGTGTTTAGGGAGGTTGTTCGGCTGCTAGCATTGTTTTAAATGAGAAACTCGTTCCTCGTTGTCACTGTTTCCACTGATCCTCACAAAGCACATTTGCCCCAACAAACTAAAACTGAGCAAAATTACATCAGTTTACACTGAGAAAGAAATAAATTCCAAAGAAGTCAAAGTTTATTTAAATGCTGTTTAACTGCTCAAAATAAATGTTCACGTGTAAATAATTAAATTAAATAAAAACAGGTCATTTACTCCAGCTCTGTTTGCCTTTTAAACTGTCATCTACATCAGTGGTTCTCAGCTGGTTTTGCTTCAGGTCCCAGATTTTACACTGGAGGCAAAGTGGTAACCCATTAACTCTACTGAAGTTGTTTTCCTTGTACAAGCAAACTGTATTTATTTTTTAATTACCATGAACTTCACCAATTAACATAACAGACTGGAAGGAAAACTTGCATTAAAAAAGTATGTTTATAGTGACTATCAGCTGTTAGATTTCATGCAAACATATAAAGGCAGGAATGTATATATGTGAAAGCTGTAGTAGTTCTCTGATCATGCATGATTGATTTACACTGACTTCACTTCCACAGTTGGGGAACTGCTACAAGTCAACAGAGTTTTATGGATTCATAGATTCAAACTGTTTGGGAGAAGATGAAAGTAAGAGAGGGAGAAAAAACTTCTCTTTTTTGATAATTTTTTTACCAGTTTCTTTCTTCTGTCTTTTTTTTTTATATGTATATTAAAACATTTTCCTCAATCTGAGTGACTCAAAGTGTTCTCTTTTTTAGATATGCAATGATATAGATATGGACTTAATTCAATGAATCTAAGTAAAGACCACTTTGTGTGAGGTCAAAATTGCCAACCATAGGAAATTAATAGAGGGCTATTTTTTTTTATTCAGTTAATTTTCACTTAATTTGTAATGCACAATTACAACAACTGGCATTGTCCATTGTGCTGTACAATAAATCATAACAGATATAATCAACAGATACATTCAAGCACAAAGTCACAGATGGCAAAAGAAGAGCATAAACAGTAAAATATCACATCACAGATTGTAGGCCAGATCAAATAGAAACTTTTTAGATAAGATTATAATTGTGGTATTAAGGCATTTTCTTTTAAAAATATGTGTAAAATAAAATATACGTATCAGCTATTATGCTGAACAAACACACAGAGAAATAAAGTGAGATTATAAAACATCCTGTGTGCAAAAGATTCTCATCTACAAGGGAAACAAGGGACTGATTTCCCTGTTGATCAAAACTAACATGTTTGCTCAGATTTGATGATGAACACTTTGGTGTCAGTTCCCAGATAGTTTGTGGCGGTGCACGTGTAGTTTCCTGGACTGAGTGTGGAGGACTGGAGCACTGAGGAGCTGATCTCCTCTTTCAGATGATCTGAGTACCATGTGTACACAGGAGCCGGGTTTGCCTTTAACTGTACAGTTTAGCGTGACCACATCCTTTTGAATGATGGTCTCTGTTGAATTCGAGTGTTTTGGTTTATCTGAGGAAGACAGAGAGACATTTCTCATTACTCAACAACATGATGAGCAAGTGTTATTGATAAATCAGCAAAAATACAACTGAAACCATAATGTAATAATTGACAAAATGATCTCAGTTAATATGCACATCTTTGCGTATGCTGAAATATAACAGTTGCACATCCTTCACACACTAGAAGGCCATTCAGAAAATATCAGCTGAATTATATGGCTAGCTTAGCAATAATAAACTTACAGTGCAACTCAACATTAAGATGTCCTGATGTTTTTTTTGGAGGAGGTTGAGGTCCTTCTGCTCCCAGATCAAGCTGTGCTTCACATCTGTATTGAGCTCCGTCATCAGCTCTGACTGGACGGATCAGGAGTGTGGTGTTTACATTCACTGGAGTCTTGCTATCATCAGTGAAGGTGATTTGATTCAGCAGAGTCTGTCCTTTATACCATTTGACAGTGAGATATTGAACAGGAGCCACATCGTGAACATCACACTGGAGCTGATACTGCCGTCCCTCTATCATTGGTCCTGTGTGATTCACAATGCTGATGGACACATTGTCTGGAGTCTCTGTGGAGGAAGATTTACAAACTCTGAAATCTCCAGTGATGAATGTACATTTATAAGATATTTCTGAGAATGAAAAGACAAAAAATTCAGTAACAGAGAAACTGACTGTAAATAGTGACTGGGAGCTCTACTACACACTGTCCCTCATAGTTTATGTAGCAGTATGGGTCTATATCCCATTCTGTCAGGTGTGACACTCTCCATGTGATCAGACTGTCACTGGTTTTGGGCACTGCTCCTTCACTGGCTTCCCATCCCATCCCTTTATGTGAGACTGAAGTGCTACAGTTAACTGCAACAGAACCGTTGTATCTCACAAAAGCTCTCTGTGGGTTGAGCTGAACAGGACATTCAGCTTGTGCACCTGGTAAACACATTGAGAACGATGTGATTTAAAACAGGTGAAGATACAGCACAGAATAGCAGCAAGGAAGTATCAGATAAAATAACCTGACCACGGGTCTACGTGCATCTAGAGCTTTGTATTTTATAGAGTTAGGTCAGAGTCATTTTGTTTTGGATTCTGCAGAAGCCTGATATTGTCATAATCATGATATGCAACAAAAAAACTTTACTGGTAAATGCAGTAGCAAGACAACATTTGGCAGAGTTTGTTCAAGCTCAAACATGTAAACTAAATAGAAATGAATTTAAAACTCTAAACACTGCTCCTAAGAAAAAAAGTTATAATCATTTAATCTCAAAGAACATAAAAGCTTCAGTATACAAACCTGTGAGACTCACAAGCTGTGAAACTGCAGAGAGATAAACAAATCCCAAGAAACGCTGAAACATATTCAATGTGCTCAGGGAAAAGCAAATGAACAGAAAATAATACAAAGACCCAGCTTTATGACAGTAACTCCGACTGTACAGTCTGTGCCTGAATAGTTGTATTTCAATAATGAAACAAAGAAAAAGAACAAACCCCACCCAGAAAATATTTTTTTAGAAGTCATTTCAGTGGACTGACTCCAAGAACTGTTCCCACTAATGGGTGGTCTAAAAACAGAAGCAGAAATGAAACTAAATGAACTCTAGTAACAACCTGAATTCTTGTGATAAGTTGAGTTGTTTTTACTCTAACCAGATAACCAGAACCTCTGTAGAGACTTGAGGCTGATTGGCAATCAACAATAATTTATGCTTTCACAGAAATTTAACTTGCAAAACAACAAAATCAAAACTGAAATTACTGTAAAACATTTTCAAGGGATTCATGGCCGAAAAAGTAATAATTTTATTGCATGCAGTGCCCTCTTATGGTAACTACAGAATATAAAAGAACAAAACCAGAAACATCTCAATCTCTTCAGTGGTAAGTGTTCATCCACTGCATCAAAGGTCTGTAGTTGTACAAATTCAGAGTTACAGGATTAGTTTTGAGTTGACAAACCCAAACCACTCCAATCTGGCTTTGATGATGCGGATCATCAGCTTTCTGTGTCAGCTCAGGCTTTGATTTTGTGGAGCATACTTTGCTTACATCTGATTGGTCCAATTTCAGTTTGAGATCTCTTACCCAAAACTTAGCCTGCCTTGGAGCAGGTAAAAGCCAAGCCACTTTCATGGTACCTAAAACCCAGGATTGGTGCAAACTAAACTGAAACTTATATATATGATATACAAAATTGCCCCAAAATTTATTTGTTAAAATATATTTACATTTATATATTTTCTTCTTTTATATATTTTGAGCCATTTTTGTATGCATGGAATAAAAAGAAGTAATAAAACCGTCAAATGACTGGCAACAATGCCTGCCAAACAAAAAACAAAATGAAGGTAAATTATCCTAATTTTAATAAATAATATATATATAGAGATTTTTTTTTTTTTTTTTTTACGGAACCTTTAATTAAATGTTTTACAAAAGAGGGATTTTCTGAATTATTACAATGATATATATTCATTTAAAAATAAAATGTTAGAAAGTGGTCAAATGACAAGCAATGACAGCTGCTATTTAGATTTCATTTAAATAAAATGCAAAAATGAATTTGTTAAAATACCATATATTTACGTACATATATTTTCTTCTAATATATTTTTTGCCAATTTTTGTATGCACAGAAAAAAAAAGTAATTAATCTGTCAAATAAAATGCAAAAATATTGTGCGGACATTTTCATTAAACACTTTATTTCATTTTATTTTATTTATTTTACAGATTATTCCTGAATTACTTCATTGTAATACATATGATTGAGCTGATGTATAGACAAAACTGCATTAATGACTGCAGTCACATCATCAATGCTTTCTGGTTCATCCTGGACTCAAGCACTAGCTCAACTTTCTTTTTCTACTGGGCATCACTTTGGTCAACCTACATTGTGCTTAATAGTGATATATAAATAAAATTGACATTGACAATGAACAACTCACAAAACACAAAAGAAACCCTTAAAATGTTGAAGAACTTACAGATCTCTAAAGATCTCAGCAGAGGAGGATTAAACAACTCCACAAACAGCATTACCAGCTTCATTAACTTGATTTCTTTCATAACAATTTCTTATTGAGAATTAACAGAGGTTTAGATATTGAACTTCTTTTATAAAGTTTGATGTTACCAAATGATGATGGAAATCAGTTGTTGCTTTGGTTCGGCTCTTCACCCTTGACTTTCTCACATAAGTTTTTTTCTTTTGCTGCTTCAGCTGTTTTTAGAACACTTTTGTTTTGGCAAAAAAGCAGGTGAAACTAAAATTTGGCTAGTGGTTGTTTTAGATTCTGACCTGGCTGTGTATGTAATATTATACATTTATTTTACTTGGCTATGATGTTTTAAAAGCTTTTGCAACTAGTGTGTAGTGCAAGAGTGTGAATCTCAACAATGGTGACAAAATATTCAGATAAACAGATCAGCTCTGAACACCACAAAACAACCAGAAAAAAGGATTTTGTTTATTTTCAGGTTGAGATTCATGCAGTGATTCTTGATGTTTCTGTGCATCTACAATACATAGCTCACAGCATTTTCTTCATATTAACTTAAAGCTGAACATCAATAACAAAAACAATATGCTATAATGTCACAAAACAAAATTATATATATATAAACAATCACACCAAGGCTAGTATCTTAGTAAGTTATTCTTAATGACCAGCAATACTTGATCAGATTTTATTTATACAGTGAAAGTGTTTGATCATAACAATTCATGAAATACCTGCAATATGGGAACCATTGGGTTGAAGGTCCAAATTGCAGTTTCAAAAATATTTGTTTTAACTGTACATGTGTGTAAGTTTTGTGAGCAGGCAGCCACAAATGCACACGTACAGCCATACACTGTAATCAGGACAGTAATGTATTTTTGGCATTAAAAAATATATATGATTAAAATATATATAATATAATATAATATATAATATATTTGATATATGAAAAATAAATTTTCGGCTAAAATAACTAAAATAACTAACTAAAATAAATAATAATAAATATTAAATAACTAAAATAAATAAAACCTAAAATAACTAACTAATAAATAAATTAAGAAATGTTCTAAATGCAATGCTCTTTGAAGGTTAGTGTTTGGTTATATACATAAACCCTGAAAATAATTATTAGGAAATATTCTTTATGGATTTTCTTTATCATCGACTAAAAAAGCCGTAACTTACCTCTAACTACGACGAAGGCTTAATATATGTGAATATTAAATAGGTAATGCTGACGTTGCGTGGTAACCGTGAAAAAGCGTCCTCTCAGGCAACCTCATTAATAATAATTATCCAAGCCTTCGTCATAGTAGGAGATGCAACTCACCAGTGGGATTCACATACTCCTCCCATCTCCCATGTTTACGTCAAATCCTTCCCAGCAGCGGATGTTGTTGGAAAAGGGGTGCTACAAACGTCAACGTATGAGTTAGAAACCATCGAAAAGTTCACAGAGCTGATATTTCCATCATCACCGAGGATACAGAAGGTAACGGCTCGTTGCCAGAATATAACCGGCTCTGTGGTTCTGTGCGCCGGTAGCGTAGCTGCAGCCGTCAGGCCTCTGCTCGCGCGTTATTTACAAGTATGACCGAGGGAATTTAATTACTATCGTTTATCGTCTGTGAAACGGTTTTCGTTTGTAAATTTGTTCGTGGCTTTTTTAACAGATATCCTTCGCTACCATGTTAATATGAATAAAGGACAGTGAGACATCTTAGCTAGCCAGGCTTGTTGTTGCTTACTGCGATGAATGAAGATTGCATGTATGCAATAGAGCTGGACATGGTCATTCTACACTTGTGTGCTATTTTTGGGGTTAGTGTAGAGACCGGGGCTTATTTTAGCCAGAGTAACCGTAACTAGATTTTCCTTCCATTGATGATGAGGCCAGTAACTATTGACACAAATGGCAATTTGCTTGCTGGTTCTTTGTGATGGTAAATCACAGTAAAAGTTGAGTAACAGTGAAGGTTAGGGTGGTCTTATGCAATCAGTGCTCGCGGAGATGAAGCAGGTTGGATAATCACTGATCTCTGTTTGAGCCATCATCTACTCCAGAAAGCACCAGAATAACCCAGGGCTTCTGTGGGACTTAAAAAGTTTTAGTTTTCCCTTCCACTATATATGCTAAGGCAAAAAAGCGAGTCTTATATGTGAGCAGAAAGTCTTAAATTCAAGCCATTAAATAATGCATGCATGCATAAAAAAAATCTTCCACAGTAGTTTGATTTGTTTTATATTGCAAATATTTAAACATCCTTAAATCAAGATACATTCACATGAGATGCAAACTGAAAAAATGAAAAAAATGAAGTGAGTTTGTGCTTAAAACCAGAAAAAAAAAAACAACAACTTTGAAGCGTTGCTAATACAAGACATTTACATTAGATTGCAATTTTCTTGGTCTTAAAAGAACTTAATTAACTTACATAAAAAAGTAAAATATGTGGAACTGCAGATGTTTTCCTATTTGTAGAATAATAATTTGATAGGAATGCAATGTAATACAAACTTTAATTTCATTCATTCAGGAGGTTTTCCCTCAGGATGTTTTCCTTCAGGACAGAACACAGAATGACTGCTAATAAATCTATCCATTTGAAACTAGTTTGGCAAAGTTTACCCAACATTGGGTTACACTGACTCAGCGCTGGGTAGGTGTGTGAGAGGGTTTCTTCATTTGTATTCAGAGTAAATATGACCCAGCACTTAAAAATAACACAATAAAATGACCCAACAGGCTTTTTTTAGTGTATGCGGTGTTAATGTTTGTAATCAATAGGAAGGCCATCAACTGGTTTGTATCAGATCTGTTTTTTTTAAAATTGAAGTTGAAATACCCTAATCACATGAGAGAAATGCATCAGTTATGTTAACATAATTTGTGTTTATTGAGAGCACATTCTGTGTAATCCATTTCCAGTGTCTCAAGTATGGGATGTGAACTGAGCAGCAAATCACTCTCATAAACCAACAGGCGTTAGGTTCACACAACATTTATATGCTCCACATAAAGTATGCCTTTGTTTTTGCATTTCCTGCTTCATCCCCAGTGGCTGGTGGCAATCATTCCAAGAAAATGCAAATTTGATCATTTCTGTTATATCACCTGCTGAGTCACGAAAGGGGACACACCTACAGTATTAACATAGTGTCTATACTTCGATTTGGGTTTCAAATGAGATGCTGTTTTCACCACCATGATCTTGTTTCTCATTTGCATTTATTTTTCCTAAAATGAAACTAAATGACACATATTCCACATAAAGCAGTCATCGTGTGACATCTAGTTAGTCTTGACCTACATATCAGAGTTTCCAAGAATACTGTGCCATTGTTTTTCCTACTATAAATGTTATTACTTTGAATTCTCAAAGGCCCAAACTATACTTACACCCAAGATGCTGAAGATCGCATCTTATTTTGTAACATTGCTTTGTATCCAAGTTACTTATTTTATTTGTCTGCTTTTGTTTTATATCTCTAGCTTTCATAGCTGTCTGGTACAAGAATCTTGATACGTTGAACTAACTAGGTAATTTTTAACCGACAGAGAGAACGATGCACCTCACCACTCAGGCACATGTTATTATGAGGGTTATGCATTATATACTACTGTTCAAAAGTTTGAGGTTGGTAAGATTAAAAAAAATAGTTATGAAAGAAATAATTCATATGTGTCCTTTTTTTTTCTTCACCAAGGCTGCTTTTATTTTATCAAAATATTGTGAATATTATTATTTTCCATTTTGAAATATTTTTATTTAATTCTTATTTATACCTGTGATGTCAAAGCTGATTTTTAGCAGTCATTAATCTAGTCCTCAGTGTCACATGATCCTTCAGAAATCATTCTAATATGCCGATTTGCTGATCAGTTAACAGTTCTTATTATTATTATCAATGCTAAAAACACTTTTGCTGCTTAATATGTTTGCAGAAACTGTGAGACTTTTTTTTTTGCAGGATTCCTTCACTCATAGAAAGTTTAAAAGAACAGCATATATTTGAAATAGATATAATTCACACACACACACACACACACACATATATATACACAGTGTAAATGAATGTTATTATTATTTTCACTGTTAAAAATGTTTGTTCTGCTCAATTGTTCGGTTGATTTGTTTTCAGGGTACTGTAATGTCTTGTAACATCATACATGTCTTTACTGTCACTTTTGGTCAATATAATTTGTCCTTGCTGAATAAAAGGTTTAATTACTTTAAAAAAAAAAAAAAAAACTACTGACCCCCAAACCTTTTATAATTATATTTTATTTTGAATGGTTTATCATATAGTATATTGATGTAGCTTGTACATCTGACTCAAAGATGATCATAGACAGTCTTGCAGAACAGTTTTTTATTTCATAACCTGTATTATTATTTATTTAGGATACAGATCTGTATCGATGAGGCACATGGCTTGACCAACTGACCCTTATTAGTCTAAAGGGCAAACAAAATCTGTGTTCGTAAGGGCAGATCATTCATGATTATGGACACTTTGGTTTTATTTGTGGTCTCAGGGGAATGTAGGCAGTGAGTCTCTGTAAATATGTGGATGTGCTTCAAATGCCTCGGCAACAGTAGTCAGGGATAGCACTATCACATTACAGTGTTTGGGTACTGAACCATGCGTGTGGCCTGTTTGTGTTCCCCTCAGAAACACTGCTTGAACATCAGCACAGTGTGAGGAGAGCTCCCATCTCTGGCCTCCTTCCAGGGAACCAACATGTCCAGTGACCCCCCTCCTCCATACCCCGGGGGCCCGAGTGCCCCATTTCTTGGGGAGAAAAATGGACAACCTTCAGTTCCTGGTAAATTCCTTGATATTTTTCTGATCTCTATTAACATAAAATAAATAGTTTTTAAACCTACTTTGAAGACAGTCTCACAGTATGTAAATACAGTGTTATGTTTCCCTTAAAGGGATAATTTACCCACAAATTAAAATCATTAATTCATTAATAAAAGTCATTAATTACTTGTGGTTTTAAACCCATACGACCTTTGTTCATCTTCTGAACACAAATTAAGATATTTTTGATGAAATCCGAGAGCTTTCTGACCCTCCACAGCCTATATATATATATATATATATATATATATATTGGGCGTTCGTTGGGGTTTTCCCTCTTCTCCTCGCTTTCCTTCACTTTTAAATAGCTTATAAATGCTTGTGCGCATTTTACTTTCACTAGCTAATAAAATGGGGTCAGCTGCTTGGATGGAAATCAACAAAAAAGTACAAACAACAAACTCACTTAAAAAGTTACTCACTTTATCTTTTGTTAAAAAAAAATAAACAAATAAAAATACACCATGCTATAGACCTAATATAAAATAAATAGCATACACAGAAATTTTATAAAAAAAACTACAAAATTTTTGAATAATACAAATACAAGTTATATAAATGATTCTGCTATATTTTAACCAATCTTTTTAGTGACATTTAAACTAATTTATACTTTAAACCCATGACGTTTGTCACATACAATCTTTCACTTAAATTGTTATGCTGATATAGTCATTTCTAAGGAAAACTTTATTTTAAAAAACAATGCAAAATAATTAATACAGTCATTTCACTAGTGGTCAAAGATGTTTGGACACCACTGCATGTTTAAAATTAATTATGAGCAGATCACATCTCACCAGTTCTTTTATTTAACATAAAGCTGTGTTTCCTCAGCAGCCAGTGCTCCAGTAACGACAGGACCTCCACATGGGTATCCACTGCCTCCAGAATATGGACCTCCACCTTATGAAGCCACACTTCAGCCTGGCTTTGTTCCTCCGCATGTCCCAGGAGAAGGTCACATGCCTAAACCTGTGCATATGTCAATGCCCATGCCTCATCCTCACGGTGAGTGTGCCTTCCTAACTGACACACTATTGCATCAGCAGTCATTCGGAAACATTAGCATTTCAGAAAGAAGAGCAACTTACAAAATAAATCAAAACCTGTTTCACTTTTTAAAATACACATTCTGGTCAAAAAATGGTTGATTGGTGAACATTAATCAGTATAATTTTTTTGTGTGTGTTTGTAATCTACCATTGATATTTAATAACTCGCTCCGAACTGAATTCTTGCAAAGGAATAGTTCAGGCATAAATAAATATACTGGCATAATTTACTCACCAACATGTAATTCCAAACCTGTATGACTTTCTTTCTTCTGTCTAACACAAAAAAATATATTTTGAAGAACCAAACAGTTTTGGTTCCCATTGACTTCCATAGTATTTTTTGCCCATACTATGGACATCAATGGGGCCTGAGACCATATGAACATTCGTCAAAATATCTTTTTTTGTGTGTTACATGGAAGATGGATACAAGCTACATTGTCCACAAGATCTATTGTGTGCAGGGATCTTTAAGATTCATTCATGTGCTGCAGGTGTTTACTATGCTCCACCTGGACACTTTCCTCATCCGATAGCCGAGCACTATGGCCCGGGGCCCAGTCACTTTGCTCCAGGTCACACAGCCACAGTTCTCGCCCCTCCTGGTGCCACCACCACCACCGTGACTGTTCTACAGGGGGAGATGTTCCAAGCGGCTCCAGTGCAGACGGTTTGTCCACACTGCCAGCAACCCATCGTCACCCGCATCAGGCACGACATCGGCTTCACAAATACTCTTATCTGTATGTTCTGCTTCTTTGTGGGGTAAGTGAGCCGTGGAACTCAGCAGCACAATGTGATCTGATATGACCTCTGCAGGGTTATTATAGATATATTTGAAAACCAAATCACAACCATAAGAAATATATGTACTTAATTTTTGCATTGACTTAGCATTCCTCATTTTCATTTAGTGTAACTTAATTTCCTAAAATAACTAAAACCGAAATGAAAAAAAAAGATAGCTATATTAAAAAAACTGACAAAAGCAAAATAAAATTACTATATATATATATATATATATATATATATATATATATATATATATATATATATATATATATATATATATATATATATATATACATCTTTTTGTTATGTTTTTTTCTTAATCTTGGATTTTGTTGAATTTAGCAGACATACATTTTCCTAAGAAATAATAATAAAAGGTTACGATGAAGCTTTTTTTCTTCATTATGATTTCAGGACAGTTGCATCACCCTGGCATTTGTAATTTATTTTAAACAAGTTTTTGAAAGAAGGCTTTTATGTTCACCATGTCTGCATTTATTTGATCAAAGTAAAGTATTGCAATATTGCAATTTAAAATGTCTGTTTTCAGTTTGAATATATTTTAAAATGTAGTTTGTTTCTGTGATGCTAGGCTGAATTTTCAGCATCATTAGTCCAGTCACATGATCCTTCAGAAATCAGTCTAATATTCTGATTTGCTGCTCAAGAAAAATTTCTCATGATTATCAATGTTAGAAACCATTCATATTTTTTTTTGTGTTAACCGTGATAAGTGCAGTTCAAAAGAACAGAAGTTATTTGAATTAGAAATCTTTTGTAACATTGTAAAAGTCTTTACTTTCACCTTTGATCAATTTAATCCATCCTTGCTGGATAAAAAGTGTTAATTTCTTTTTAAAAATCAAACTGACTCCAAACATGTCAATAGTGATGTAAATTAAGTTTGGCACAGAAATATTTAAGTTTTCAAAATAAAAGAGATGTATTCAGGTCATTGCGTGCATGAATTGCATTTTTAATTTAGTTTTGAATAAATTAATTCATAATGAGCCCTATGATACCTCTTAGAGATTCCTTCTGACTTTTGTCTTTGTTTTGCAGTTGTGATCTAGGTTGCTGCTTGATCCCCTGTTTCATGGATGACCTCAAGGATGTGACACACACTTGCCCAAACTGCAAGGGCTATATTTACACATATAAGCGCATATGCTAACAGTTTATCCCATCAGCAATCATGCTGTGTCCTCGTTCTGGTGGGTGTAGACGACCCGTTTTCATTTCCCTCTGTTCTCTGTGGTCATTTTGCCAACATATATATCATTTTGTACAGGCACTTGACATAGTTACTGATGTCTCTAAAATTAAGCAGAGGTTATTAGCAATCATTGAAGGATGGGTACGTTTTATATGATGCATGATTGACATTTACATTGTGTCATCCAAGCACTGTTTTTTTTTAGTAGTGCTAAGTGTGTACATTTAGAGAATATGTGAAAACATTAACCTTGAAAAGCTCATCTGTGAATATTAGTGTGTAGCGAAACTACATGAAGTTCACTGCAGGGTCAGTATTGTTGGATTGTAGGATTATTATTTTATGCATTATTGTTTAAAGTCTTAGATGGCTGGGTCTGAGACTTTTGAAGTTCTGGGGTAACGTGATTGCTTTTACATGTGAAAATGTCTCTATAGTTGGCATGATATGCAAATGTTATGGAAATTGTTTTCTTTCTCTTTTGTTTTCAATTTCTTAGATTTGTTGATAAGATTCAATTCCTGTTGATTTGAGATATGCTTATCAGTGTAACATGCATTGTTGTATAGATGTCATTTTAGATGAAGGATTTCTGTTGATAAAGGGATCTGTATGTCCATGTAAATAACATTTGATAATTTAGAGATGCTAAATAGCTTTCATTAAAGCTCATGGTGTTTTAAAGGAATAGTTCACCCAGAAATGAAAATTTGGTGAAAATATACTCACTCTCAGGCCATTCAAGATGTAGATGGGTTTGTTTCTTCATTGGATTCAACAGATTTAGAGAAATTTAGCAGTGAATGGCTGCCGTCCGAACGAGAGTCCAAACAGATGATAGAAACATCACAATAATTCACAAGTAATGTGAGTAATCTACAAACTGTGTTTGTAAAAAAAAAAAAAATCAAGACATTTTTAACTTCAAACCATTGCTTCCAGAAATAAATTAGAATCCATAATTCATATTGCTTTACCCAACTGTTCCTTTAATATGGGATGCAGTGATGCTAGGGACATATTTGTGGAATTCAACCAATATACATTTTATTTTAGAACTTTGAATCAAAATTATAGCTAAGGTGTTTTTCAAACAACTATACTAGCTGTTCTGTCTTGTCAGTAAGCTGTTTGAGACTTCTGTAAACTATCATCTTTTATTCAGGTCATTATTTTTATTTCTACTTGATGTAGTGAAGTTGTCTTCAAAAAGGGAATACATTTTTGGTAAAGGCTGTTCTGCTTTGCTGTTGGAGCTCACCAGCATGATGAAGGTGGCTGTATGACAACACTCTAATCTTGCCTAGTGCTCTATTGGGCCATATGTGCCCTCACGCTGGGCTGGTTGCTGAACTGGGCTTCATAACTCAAAGCAGATTAACCCTTCGCTTATTAATACTGTGTGCAACAGGCCACAGGGATTTAAAGGATGATTGTCCTGATCTTCCTTTTGTGTGTGTGTGTGTTTGTCTGGTCAGATTGTGATTGTGATTTGAATGGAATTATCCAAAGATTTTCCTTTATTTGGTTAGGGCTATTTCTGAATAGCTAAATATTTTCTATAAATTTTGTTCTTTTCAGAAATGTGATTTACTGCTGAAATTAGTACGAAGGCTACAGCAGCAGCAGTGCTTAGACACTATATCTCAATATTGAGACGTCTGTTTTTTCATCTTTTGTTTAAAACTACACTTAGTAAGCTTTGGCCTTGTATCGGTTTAAAAAAAGAAAAGAAACCTGCATGCGTCTCGCGGAATAACACATTGTTTTGGTTGTGCTTCGGCTCTGCTCCTCTAAAGTGGATGAATGTAGTTTGACGCACTGCTGTATCGGTGAGCGGGGTTTCTTTGGTTTTTCTATAGCGAATACCGTTTTGAATGATCCATGGCCATTTTCTCTTGTTCGTTTTGACAACAAAGTTTCAGCTTCTTGCTTCTCTCACAACATAAACGCGAAGATATTTTTCTGTACTGTATATGGATATATGCAATTTCCCGCAAAATTCGTCCCGACACCTCTAAAATATAAATGATTATTATAGGGTGATCAAGTTGTTTTGGGTAAATAACCGACATGGTTTGCACTCTTTAGTAATACACACACACACACACACACACACACATATATATATATATATATATATATATATATATATATATATTTTCTTTCTTATTAAGAGGTTACATAGTGTAATTTCAAAAGAAGATTCAGTTAATTCTTTTTACCTGTTAGACAATCTGCCAACATTATAGCTATTTCACAATCAGACTTTACGTACTTTTCCATTGTACTATTTAACACAAAAGAAACATGTAGCAATCTGTCTGTAAATAGATATAAACCTGGTGTCTCATTGTATATTATCTTTTTAATCAGATCTGTCCAGTGAACACTGACATTGGCTCTATATTCCATATGCAGTCATTACAGAAATAACTTTAGCCACATTCAGTTCTGATTTCAAAATATCCAGCAGAAATCCCAATGTACTATTTTCTGACTGAAAAAATTACTTAATCCTATCTGCCATAATTTCATTCCCTCACCCATGACTTGTAATATAATTAAGATACCTCTCCATCATCTGCAAAAACTACATGTCTGTTATAATCTCCAGTAAATATGTATGCATGATGGGATTTTACTTGCACAATCCTGTCTGGCTCCCTTTAATTTAATATGCTCTTGACTACGTAGGTCTACTTGCTTTGTGAAGTGACTTGATGCTGTTGCAGACAATAGATGTCAAGCTTGTGTTACATGAATGCAGCTGTAGATAGATGCCTTGAGAATAGTATATGGCACTTCACCAGATGCCATGCTCAACTCAAGTCTTAATTAAATGTGTATGTAAAACAAAACGTATGGACTCATTATTTGAACAAATAAAAAGATAAACTGTGTTATATATGAGAAGTTGTTTTTTTACTTGCACACGCACGCACAAACACACACACAGTCATCATGCCAGAACAACCAAGCTGTAAATTATGTAGTTACTGTCATAATGATGCATTCACATTTCATAATAGTGAAAATAAAGTAGTTGATGAATAAATGGTGTCTGGTTTTTAATCCAAATAAAAGCCACCATTTTGGCTCCAAGAAATAAATATAAAATCTTCTGATGAAAACCGTATATTCTATTATGAGGACATATTCTGAGCCTCAAAGTCAGAAACCGAGGTCTCTGATTTAATCTCTCCAACGATGCCCACATTGTATATTGCAGCACTTGTAGAAGGTTGTCATTGGTTCATCGGCAGATCTAGTCTGAATCTGCATAAAGTAGGCCCTTGGGTGCTCACATTTTGGACAAGGTTCTTTAAAGAAAAAATGAGAAAGTGTTACACCTCAAAACAAATCTAGAAGGATTACAAATGTTAATTTAAAGCCACCAGAATGTATCGTCAAATATTCATTAGGCATACAAGTAGTGTTTTTATTGCACTAGGATACACTGTTTTACCTGGAGTGGAATCCACATTTTCCCAAGCAGCAGAGCCCCCGAGAACATCATCAACCTCCTTCAGCTTGGGGTACTTCCTGTTATTCACCTGCCAAAATAATCAATAGTTAGATCAGATATATGTGTGTTTTATGTTGACAGAGTCTCAAAAACTAGTGACAGCATTTTTGGTCAATGTTCTAATTGAGGAGTCCTTTCTCTCCTATATCATTCCAAAGACTGCTTTGTAGTGCATGTGAATGTAATCCAGACATACTACATCGTGTTGTGATTGTCATTTAATCTTGTACTCTTTTTCATATCGCATAGTACATATTAGGGACGTAACGTTATGTATATTCAGATACAGCAACTAAATAAAAAAATATCACATTATTTCTCCAGCGTTCGAATAAACTCATATATGATATAAAATAACAAAAAAATGAAATTTTTTCCATTTGAATGGAAAATGTACATTGTTTAATTCGAATGTGGTGTGCTATATCGTCATAATGTGAATAAACATTAATCGTAAATATTCGAATCAATCGAATCGAATGTCCACATATTAACGTTACATATGTTGGAAGCGAACAATAATTTTATCCCACGTAACAGTTATCTTAATCGAAGGTTCACGTCATCAGATATGCTGGCATCATAATGTCCTATCATTTCATCTTCAACGTATTTTAATGCGTTCCATTCAAAACACAGCACGGGTTATCACGTATTTTAATGAAACGTATTTTAATAAAAAGTGTATAACTGTTATTAGTAACTCATTACCTTCCTGGTGATGTTGTGCACATATGGACATGTATTACACGCGAATCTGAAGCATTTCTGCCCCTCTTCCACGATTAACACATTCCCACAGGTTGGACAAAACAGCAGCATTTTCAAGCGGTTATATATAATACTGAATACTAAATACTGTTATTTTATGATGCAACCAAAGTTGGTGTTTACACACATTCTCGCTACAGGAAACACATGGCGGTGGGTGAATGTTCCTCAGTATTCTGAGCTCGGCAAGAAACGAAATATTAACGCGAATAAACATTAATTATTGGCCATATAATAGTCTTATATATACTTAGACATGTCAGAAAATATATAAATGTTAAATAAAAATATTAAAATGTAAAGAAACGTATCTGAGATATCAAGTCATAATACAAAAACGTATGCGGAACTGAAGTTTGGTGCATCATAAAAATGTTCCGATAGCGTGTTTGTTAAAAAAGTGGATATAAGGACAGCTGGCACGTATCAGAACTGTAGATGTAATTTTTTTTTTTTTTTTTTTTACAAAATAATTGACCGGCTATGTAATTTAATTCGGTTTAAATTGACAAATAATTTAATAAACATAAAAATAGAATCTGACACTTGAATGTCTTGTATTTCAGGATAGTTTTCGCTTATTGTCAGTTTATAAATGGATGAATTAAAGGAAGGATCCCTAAAGAAT
>NC_068374.1:36372243-36373330 GCF_023724105.1 Carassius gibelio | reverse complement strand
ATTATTTTATGTATAATTCTTTTTTATTGTATATTTATGGTACTTGTATTGTTTATTTATACTAACTCTCTCTATACACACACAGGTTAGATTAATGTTTCTATAAGCCTTACTATTAGTTAATCTTTAGTATTTTTAGTCATTTTTGTGCTTCACTTTATGTCAGCTAGTTAATTTTCCTTTAGTAACATTATATTTTATTTAAAATGTATTTAAATAAAAAAAGCGTTGAATAGTTTTAGCTATAATAAAAACCTTGTTTTGTTTTGTATTGAAACATCACAATCACGTGGGACATATGATTTTAAACAGCTAATAGGCTTTAGGTTACATCACAGTCGTGAATCGTGATTGGTTACTAGCCGCTGTCAGTCAAAGGTGGACCGTACAGTGGGCGGGGCTTGTTGTTCTATAGAATATTTAATTAGGCAATAAATATTCCGCCATACCGTGACAGAGCTCGAAACTGACCAAAACATTAATTCTATCGCTAAACGTGAATTACAGCTGAACCGCGCGCATGTTAGAAGGACGCGCGCGTCTGAAGCGGCCTCCGCGGACTGACGCGTCTCTCTCCGCTATAACCGCAGCCGAGCGTCGTTCACGCCTTCAGTCTCCGGTGCTCGGTGCTCGAGCAGACACACACTCCAGTAAATCAGGGATGTACTCACGGTTGAGCTGGATGTGTCCCGCTGATGTTCTCCGTGACTGCGCAGTATCTCTCGTGATCCGCGTCTCTGGAAACGCGTGCAGAACGCGTCACGCAAATGCGACCGAACCGGAAGCGCGCGCCTGGGACGCGTTACAGCATACGCAGTGTGAAAAAAACGTTTCAGATAGTTGCCAAGACAACATTTTTTGTTTTCATTTAGTGTAACCTGATGTACTAAAATTACTAAAACTGAAATAAATTAAAAAATAATAGAGACATAAACACTAATCCAAATAACAAAACATAAAATTAATAATTTAGTTAATTAGTTAATAGAGCAGACATACTGAAGATTACACTTATTTTCATTTTATTATATATATATATATATATATATATATATATCTGAACAATATCTGCCAGAACAATAATAAA
>NC_068374.1:36354743-36364743 GCF_023724105.1 Carassius gibelio | reverse complement strand
ACGCTGCTGAAGAATATCCATTCTGAACTCTTCACATTTGAATATTTCCTTTTGTTCCTCATTTGTAAGTCACTTTAAGGCATATTTCTTTATAAAGTATATATTTTTAATGAATTATTTTTTATAAACATTATTAATTTTGCACAATTAATTACTATATCTATAAGTATTGTATTTTTATATATATATAATTTTTTTTTAACAAAATGTTTTTATATGTGTAATTATGTATGATCAATACAATACATATGTATAATTATTTTATATTAATTAACAAAATATTTTTTGTATACAATATTTTGCATAATTTAAAATATATATTATATAATAAATATACTCAATTATATACACTTAATACATATTATAAATAATAGTAATAAAGCACTGTAATGTTTTTATAAATGTAATCCCTAATATCTTTCTACATGCAGTAATCTGTGCGCATGGATGCTCGTCTGTTTATTTACACGCGTGTTGTTGTTCATCTTCAGCAGAAGTCTTGAGGGCGTGTCCAGCGTCTGACCAGGGGGCGGAGACTGGTCGCCATGACGATCCTCATCTCGAGCCTTGAGGAACACAAAGACTGATCTGAAGCACTTTTTGTAAAATATATTATTCGTCAGGGTTATTACAGTTAATCAACTAAGACCACATGGAAAATTACTTTTGCCACTTTTGCTGGAAAAATAAATAAATAAAGAAATATTAAGAATAATAACTATGAATAAGAACTGTAGTGGTATCTCAGTAACAGCAGCTGACTCAGACGTGGTTGCTTCATGTTTGTCAGTGTTCGGTTCTAACACCAGATCTATTGTTCTAAAGTCTCTTTGTGAAATACAATCGTGCTGCGCTTGCTTTGAGATCAAATATCAGCTGAGACACAGACACGATTAATAACGGCGTCTGAAGAATCCAGAGACCTTATTCTGTGTGTGTGTGTGTGAGTGTGTGTGTGTCTGTGTGTATCAGTGTGAGTGTGTGTGAGGGAGTGAGAGAGAGAGTGTGTGTGTTTGTTTGTATCAGTGTGTGAGTGTGTGTGAGAGGGAGTGTGTGTGTGTGTGTGTGTGTGTGTGTGAGCACACCAGACTGAAGGAGGATCATCAGATGATGAAGTCTCTCTCTATCTCCTGCTGTGTGTTTGTGTGTGTGTGTGTGTGTGTGTAACCGGAGCATCCTGTGTGTAAAGTATGCACTGTAAGATGAATCCCCCCCCCCTCTCTCTCTCTCTCTCTCTCTGTCAGACAGGCTCAGACTCGTCAGTGTGTGTGTGACTCTGGGCTGATAAATGATCCTGTGTGTTTCTTCTCTCTGTTGTGGGAATGTGCTGCTCGTTAAGAACAAACACAGCGGCCTGTAAAGAGATGCCTTCATATGTGTGTGTGTGTGTGTGTGTGAGTGAGTGAGAGTGTGTGTGATTGAGAGTGTGTGAGTGTGAGAGTGTGTATGAGTGTGTGTGAGTGAGAGTGTGAGTGTGAGAGTGTGTATGAGTGTGTGAGTGTGAGAGTGTGTATGAGCGTGTGAGTGAGAGTGTGTGAGAGTGAGAGTGTGTGAGTGAGAGTGTGTGAGAGTGAGAGTGTGTGAGTGTGAGAGTGTGTGTGAGTTAGAGTGTGTGCGAGTGAGTGGGGTGGGAGTGTGTGAGAGAGAGTATGTGTGTGAGTGACAGAGAGAGAGTGTGTGTGTGCAAGTGAGAGTGTGTGTGAGTGACAGTGTGTGAGTGAGAGTGTGTGAGAGAGAGAGTGTGTGTGTGAGTGAGAGTGTGTGTGAGTGAGAGTGTGTGACTGAGAGAGTGTGTGTGAGAGTATGTGAGTGAGAGAGTGTGTGAGAGTATTTGAGTGAGAGTGTGTGTGAGAGTATGTGAGTGAGAGTGTGTGTGAGTGAGAGTGTGTGTGTGAGAGTATGTGAGTGAGAGTGTGAGTGTGCAAGTGAGAGTGTGTGAGTGAGAGTGTGTGACTGAGAGAGTGTGTGTGTGTGTGTGAGTGAGAGTGTGTGAGTGAGAGTGTGTGTGTGTGTGAGTGAGAGTGTGTGTGTGAGAGTATGTGAGTGAGAGAGTGTGTGAGAGTATGTGAGTGAGAGTGTGAGTGTGCAAGTGAGAGTGTGTGTGAGTGAGAGTGTGTGTGTGTGAGTGAGAGTGTGTGTGTGTGAGTGAGAGTGTGTGTGTGTGTGTGTGTGAGAGTATGTGAGTGAGAGAGTGTGTGAGAGTATGTGAGTGAGAGTGTGAGTGTGCAAGTGAGAGTGTGTGTGAGTGAGAGTGTGTGAGTGAGAGTGTGTGTGTGTGAGTGAGAGTGTGTGACTGAGAGAGTGTGTGTGAGAGTATGTGAGTGAGAGTGTGAGTGTGCAAGTGAGAGTGTGTGTGAGTGAGAGTGTGTGAGTGAGAGAGTGTGTGTGTGTGAGTGAGAGTGTGTGAGTGAGAGAGTGTGTGTGAGTGAGAGTGTGTGTGTGAGTGGGAGTGTGTGAGTGGGAGAGTGTGTGTGAGTGAGAGTGTGAGTGTGTGAGAGAGAGTGTGTGAGAGAGAGTGTGTGAGTGAGAGTGTGTGTGTGTGAGTGAGAGTGTGTGAGTGAGAGAGTGTGTATGAGTGGGAGTGTGTGTGAGAGAGAGTGTGTGAGTGTGAGAGTGTGTGAGTGAGAGTGTGTGTGTGAATGAGAGAGTGTGTGAGAGAGAGTGTGTGTGGGTGAGAGTGTGTGAGTGTGTGTGTGAATGAGAGTGTGTGTGAAGAGAGTGTGTGTGAGTGAGAGTGAGTGTGTGTGAGTGAGAGTGTGTGAGAGAGAGTGTGTGTGTGAGTGTGTGAGTGAGTGTGGTGTGTGAGTGAGAGTGTGTGTGTGTGAGTGAGAGAGTGTGTGTGTGTGAGTGAGAGAGTGTGTGAGTGTGTGTGTGTGAGTGTGTGTGAGTGAGAGTGTGTGTGTGAGTGAGAGTGCGTGTGTGAGAGAGTGTGTGAGTGTGTGTGAGAGAGTGTTGTGTGAGAGGTGAGGAGAGTGTGTGTGAGTGAGAGAGTGTGTGTGAGTGAGAGTGTGTGAGAGAGTGTGTGTGTGTGTGAGAGTGTGTGTGTGAGTGAGAGAGTGTGTGTGAGTGAGAGAGTGTGTGGTGAGTGGTGAGAGAGAGTGTGGTGTGTGAGGTGTGAGTGTGTGTGAGTGAGAGTGTGTGTGTGGGTGTGTGAGTGAGAGTGTGTGAGGTGAGAGGGTGTGTGTGTGAGTGTGTGTGAGGAGAGTGTGTGAGTGAGGAGTGTGTGTGAGTGAGTGAGGTGTGTGTGTGAGAGTGTGTGTGTGAGTGAGAGTGTGTGTGGGGTGAGTGTGTGTGGTGAGAGTGTGTGAGGTGAGAGTGTGTGTGAGTGAGAGTGTGTGTGAGTGAGAGTGTGTGTGTGAGTGTGTGTGAGTGAGTGTGGTGTGTGAGTGAGGGAGTGTGTGAGTGAGAGTGTGTGGTGTGTGTGTGAGTGTGAGTGTGTGTGTGAGGTGTGTGTGAGAGAGTGTGTGGAGGAGAGGTGTGGTGAGAGTGTGTGTGTGTGAGAGTGTTGTGGTGAGTGTGTGAGTGTGAGTGTGTGTGTGTGAGTGTGAGAGTGTGTGTGTGTGTGTGGTGTGTGTGTGAGTGTGTGTGTGGTGTGTGAGTGTGTGTGAGTGAGAGTGTGTGTGTGTGAGTGAGAGAGTGTGTGTGTGAGTGAGAGAGTGTGTGTGAGTGAGAGTGTGTGAGTGTGAGAGAGAGTGTGTGTGTGAATGAGAGAGTGTGTGAGAGAGAGTGTGTGTGTGTGTGTGAGTGTGTGTGAGTGAGAGTGTGTGTGTGTGAGAGTGTGTGAGTGAGAGAGTGTGTGTGAGAGAGAGTGTGTGTGAGTGTGAGAGTGTGTGTGAGTGAGAGTGTGTGAGTGAGTGTTTGTGTGTCGATTTAAATATAAATTAAATAAACTAATATATATATATATTAGTGCTGTCAATCGATTAAAAAAAATTAACTAATTAATCGCACAATTTTTTTTAAATTAATCGCGATTAATCGCGATTAATCGCAATTAAAAGACTGAAACTTTTTGGATATGTAAATGTAAAATGTAAATAATTAATGTAAACTCAAGACAAAGAAACTATTTAAATTCAAAATATGATTGTTTATTGGAATTTTTGTTTAACTTGTAACACAGATTTTCTCATGTAAACAACATACCTGCAATAAACCATCAATATCCTCCAAATTAACTGTTGGCTTGAAAGCCATATTTATTACAGAAATAAAAACACAGGCATGTAAGTACCATGTGAATTTCAAAACAATCAATGCCAATAAAAAACAAAAATGATTTCCATGTTGAATTCTAAGTGTACTGCAAAAAAAATTCCAAAGTATAGTCATTGCCAGTGCTTTAAGTGGGCCAGTACGCACCGGTACTCAGTACCGCCACTTCCAAATATAGCTCTTGAGCGTACCGCCACCTCTCCGTGCGCCCAGAACGTGCTTGTAGCGTACCGGTACGCTCATTTGGACATCTGTTTTAATAGAGGTTTTAATCTTTTACCTACACTGCCGATTTTCAGAGCGCCCTTCACAATGCAAGCTTCCTAATTCATCCCACCCAGAGCAGAAACTACATTACCCATTCACCCTTAAGTTACACAAGTGAATAGCGCATGTGTCGCTTTCCCACTGTTAAGTGTCAACAACTCAACGTGGCCGGAGAAGGTGTGTGAAACTCGTTGTGAGTTATACTAAAGCAAAATCTTGAGTATTTATTGTCTGATAAACATTAAAAACTGTCTGCGGAGGTTGAGTCGTCCTGCAGCCCCCGCTGGCTGCTCATTGGCTGCAGCATCTTTTTTCTAAGTTCTAAAAAAATACCGTAGACGGCAAGGCACAAATTTAGATATTCATTTATCTAATTAATCTATAGCCTATGCACAAAGACAATATGATCTTTTTGTCCCCTTTTTGTTTTAAAGCCTGATGAAGAGAGAGAGCGCAAGCTGCTGCAGCTGCGAGGAAGACAGTGATGCACGCGCACAGGAGTGATTGACAGTTCGCGGCACTGTGTACAAAAAATACTCCGCTACACAATTATTTCGTTATTTTCGCTTAAGCTTATTAACGTTAGCATTACAGAAAGGTCTGATTTACGCACTGTTACAGTCATTGTTTTTTTTTTTTTTTTTTTTTAAACAATGACATTTGAGTTCATGATTTTAATGTCGCTGTTTCTTGTGGCAGACTGAAGAGTAATCCGGCAGAGTTTTATACTGAAACTTTCCGCCTAAAAGTCCTTCCTTGGTCTTAACCATATTTCTTTGCACGTTGAACACACATAGGCCACAACTGGAAAAAAAAAAAACTGCAACTGCGTTAATTGCGTTATTTTTTTTTAACGCGTTAAATATTTCAAATTAATCGAATGCGTTAACGCGCTAATTTTGACAGCACTAATATATATATATATATATATATTTACATGTGTGTCATGTGAAATAATTGATTAATTATTGAAATATTAAGATAACATTAGTTGCCATGACTTTTTAGACTTTTTTTGGACTTTTTTCCCCCCTCCTAATTCCTCAGCTGCTGTCTGTGTTCTGAGGCTCTTCACCTTGTTGTGTTTGAAGAAGGCGCGTCGACACGCAGCGAAACACTTCTCACTGCAGAAGCTCTTGAGCTCGGAGCCCATGAGCAGAGAATAGCGCTTCATGCCCTCCTTCTGACACCAGACGCAGACGATCGGCTCGCTCTGGACATCCTCCGCTGAACACAGACACACGTCACTATCACTGTTACACTACTCACCTGTTTCACAGAGACTGTGTGTGTGTGTGTGTGTGTGTGTGTGTGCTGCACACCGGCTAAAGGTTTGATGAGCGGCACGATGACGTTCATGCTCTGCTCCTTCACACGCGGCGAGGAAGAGTGTGACGATGAAGACGGAGACACTGGAGATGCTTTCTCACCGCTTCTGAGCGCCTCTGATGAGGAAGATGAGGATGAGGAGTGTGGCTTTGGCACAGAGTTCTCTGGAGGACAGATGACAGTCAGACCTGTGTGTGTGTGTGTGTGTGTGTGTGTGTGTGTGTGTCTGTGTGTGTGTGTGTGCGAGTACCTTTGAGAACAGATGTGTGTTTGTGTTTGGCTCGGTCTGAGTCCTGCTGATCCACTGAATCATAGCCGTACCATCCCAACAACTCATTCATGGTGCTCTCAGCAAAGCTCTGCAACACACACACACACACACACACCTGACGTCACAGCAGAACAACATGAGCAGAGATTTCATTTAATAGCAGTCTGCAAACGTCTGGGGACTCAGGAGATGAGTGTCTCAAGTTTAGGAATAGTAATGTTGTCCCATTCTTGTCTAATACAGGCTTCTAGCTGCTCAACTGTCTTAGGTCTTCTGTGTCTCATCTTCCTCTTTATGATGCACCAAATGTTTATATATATATGTTATTTTATATTAATTTTTTTAATTTTAAATTGTGTTTATTATATATTTTTTATGTTTTATTTCAACATTTCTTAAAATATATGTTTAAAATATTTTATTGCTCGTGCTTTTATATAAAATATTTTATTTTATATATTTTATCTATTTTAAATAAGTCTATTATTATTAATGACTTTTGATTTTATTTTAATCACAGGTTTTATATGAAATATTATACGTGTAATTCTATATCTGTGTGTGTGTGTGTGTGTGTGTGTGTGTGTGTGTGTGTGTGTGTGTAAACTGCATGATAAATATCCTGGCACTGTTTTGTGTCGCCACTTGATATCCAGAGTAAAATAAGCAGCACTTCTAGGAAACACTGATGTTAGAACGAGACGAGTCTTCATCTTCATCCGAGAGCGATTAGAGGAAAACTGATCCGACAGAAAAAAGCAGCGAATTTCCTTCAAAAACAGGAGCTGATCTCATGACACACGATCTCACGGAGCCAGAGCTTTCCGTCTGAGATTAGAGGCGTCACTCGATCCACGGGAAGGAATCACAGGACACCCGACACCCTTCCCAGAATTCCCCTTCTCTCCAGGCCCCGAGACTAATTACATCACGCTGCTTTCTCGTTAGCTGCCTTCCTCCGCTTCCATCCCACAACCTTGTTTTTGTTTCTTCTTGGCAGTTCACACAAGCATCTGTTCGGTTCCAAACCCGTCCCGAACCCCTTCCTCGGCCCCGGGGCCGCTTGCATCAGGCCGGGCTTCGGTTTCATGTGTTTGGATTAAAATTAGTTAAATTGTAACTCTACACCCCCGGTGGATCCAGAGCGGCTCCCACAGACAGACTGCTTCTAAACGCGGTGTGTCAGATTTCATCAGGATTGTGAAAGAGCTCGTGAATTAGAGCCAGAGCTGTAGACGGTCAGCGAGTCACATCTGGAGCTCGTGCAGGAGAATCAGCTCAGAAGAGAAGAGCGCTCAGAGAATCAACTGTTCAGACTGCAGTGAAAACTGTGCAGCTGCCATCAAAGGGTTAATCCCTTAAATGATCTGTCCTTTAAAAGTGTAACCTAACTGAGAGATTCAGACATATTAAATTCGTCATTTAGTAATTTATATAAAATATAAAATGTTAAATATTGTAATATTAAATATATTTTATCTTTCATGTAATTTTTTTAAATGTGTCATTTTTAATACTTTATTTAAAATATTTATGTGTCAAAATATTTTTGATTAAATGTATTTTATTATATTTATGTTTTATATTGAAGATTTTTTTCTATTTTTTGTCATGTTTTATATTATTTTATATTTTATATTATTTTTTAACGTTTATTGGATATTATGTTTTTTAATACTTCTATAATATATTTTTATATTTGTTTACTAAAAATATTATTTTTTACAAATATCTTCATATTCATTCAAAAACTCATATTTTTAAAAAAAAATTTTATAATGTAATATTAAATATATTTTATTTTCCTATTTTTAAATGTAATATTTTATTTTGAATAAATATTAAATTTTCAAGTTTATATTAAACATTTATTTTTCTAAATATTTTATAATAAATATTATTTATTTTTCCTGTGGTTATGTAATTGCTGTTTAGAAAATAGTATATTTTTTATGTTTAATATATTTTTAACGTTCATTTTTTTTTATATTTCTATATTATATTTTTTATTAAATGTCTTATTTTATATTAAATAAATATTAACAAATTACACCAAGTGCACAGCATTTCTTATTAAATGTTTTAACGTTTTATATTAAATATTTACTATATTTTATATTAAATATTTAAATTCTGCAGCAGTTTTGGCATCCCATCATGATCTCCTCTAAACCTGCAGAGAAGCACCAGCTGATGTCTCCTGCTCTCTCTCCAGCACGGGATGCTCGTTTCCCTCTCAACTAACTAAACCAGCAACTCTTTCACCGAGCCCGTTCTAACAGCGGTTCCCGGTGAAGCCACAGCAGAAGAGCAGCACACGGGGCTCTCACCTTCATCTCCTGACGCACGTCTCTCCGCACCGGGTGAGCAGGTTTCCGGCTGCGCTTGTTCTCCGCAGGTCGCTCCGTCTCCATCTCGGGCATGACTCGCGGAGCGGCGCGCGGGGAGAACGCTGTCCGTCGCGGCTGTCACGCGATTCTGACGCGCGCGGGAACAATGAGCGGAGCGCAGCGGAGATCAGGAGGCGGTGAAACCCGAGACCCGCCCCCGCCTCCACCGGAGACCCAGCTGCCCTCAAACTAACACACACTTCGTCATGAAAGCTGTTGTAAAGACTTTTCCTGTAGTAAAAAATATATTAAAAATTGTCACGTGACCTAAAATGTGCTGTGTCTAAATGAACTGGTTTTACTGAAGTATTATTTATTATAAGTGAACAGCCCTTTATTAAAATAACGCACCCTCGCATAAGATCGGTTTTATTTTTTAGATCAATTTGGTTCCTAGTAACAATATAAATAATCTTTAATTATTTATGCATTATAAAAAAAGTAGTTTACAGCTTTAGTAGCTTATAAATCTTTTTTTTTCTTTCTTTTTTTGTTTTTTTTTAGTTTGTGGACTATTTGTTCATTTAAAAAAAACGAACAAAACAGAACATCTAAAAACTGCTGGTTCCATGGTTTCAGATTCAGATAGTTAAATAATGCTATTATTATATTTACTATAACATACTAAGATAGTGAGATTAGTAATAGTAATTTAAATAACACCGTGGAACATTTCATTTCCATAACATTAGTAATTTCGGTTACATCATCGCTTTTAATAATAATAATAATAATATTATTCTTTTAGCCTATTTAAATTTCATGATGTGGTTTATAAGACGTTTTTAAAACGTTGTGCAGCTACATTACCATAAAAGTTGTAAACACGATTTGTGTTCGCTGGGAACTTTCCTCCAGAGACTTCTATCATGACTTCACTCTAATACTAAAAACATGCTTGTAGTAAAATCTGTTTCTCAGTCACCACACACTGTTTCTGTCTCTCCAAACACAGGGACTCTCTGCTCAGTGTTTCGAAGAATAAGCGCTGGTGTAACGGAGAGCCCCGCTTCAGGTTTCGTGGCCCGCGGGTGTCACCTGAAACCCCCTGCTCTCTCTCTCTCTCTCTCTCTCTCTCTCTCTCTCTCTCTCTCTTTCTCTCTCTCTCTCTCTCTGAGATCAGCATGTGATGAAGCAGCAGAAACAGAGAAGGGAAGTCTGTGAAGAGGCTTTCTGCAAACACTTCCTGCAGGAAACAGAGCTCCATTGAGTGTGTAGTGTGCTCTGTCGAAGATGCTTGTTCTGGCCACTAGATGGAGATGAAGCTCTGTGACTCTGATCTTGATGCTGTTTACTCCAGTGTATAAAGAATACTGAGGGATTACCATGGTGCATGGCCAAAAACCCTTATTATTACCTGTTAAAAGGTCATAAATCAGATGAAGAAGTTCCTCATAAATATTTGGTTTGTATTTGCAATTAGTTCTGAGTGTGCAATGCTGCACTTTTCTGCACGTGGCGATGTGTTTGGTTTGATGTTTACAGGACTGTGTATGAGATGCGCGAGCTCGTGTTGACGCGCGCGGCC
>NC_068374.1:36343878-36354243 GCF_023724105.1 Carassius gibelio | reverse complement strand
GTGATGTTCATTCATCCATGCCGAGATGTTCTCCAGGCAGCCTGAGATCTGTGCAGCTACCGTTGGATCATCTGGTTGAAATGAAAGATAGAGCTGTGTGTCATCAGCATAGCAATGGTAGGAGAAGTCATGTGCCTGTATGATGGGACCCAGTGATGTCATTTATATGGAGAAGAAAAGGGGTCATAGAACTGATCCCTGAGGAACCCCAGTGACGAGATGATGTGCTTTGGATACCTTCCCTCCCCAAGCCACCTTGAAAGACCTATCAGCATAACAGTGAAAGCTAACACCGTGTTTCCTGATGATATCTCCCAAGGGTAACATATAAAGCGTAAAGAGTAACGGCCCTAGTACTGAGCCTTGAGGTACTCCATACTGCACTTGTGATCGATATGATACCTCTTCACTCACTACTATGAATTGATTCCGGTGGTATAATTAAACCTTCCCATAGACCCTGAAAGACCTATCAGTATGATATAATTCAAATCAGTGAAGTGGAATGCTTATAATGCCCAGTGATGAGAGAGCAGACAGGAGGATCTGATGATTAACAGTGTGATGATTGATCCAGCAGAATAAGAACTGATGTTTTTGAATCAGCTTTTGCAATCCTCAGGGCTTCCGTGACTGAGAGTAGAGCAGTCTCCGTTGAATGGCCACTCCTTAACCTGACTGGTTAACGTTTGTTGTTCTGTGAAAGAAACAATGATATCTGGTTGAAAACAACTATTTTTAGGGTTTTCGCTATGAATGGAAGGAGAGACACAGGTCTGTAGCTGTCTGCAAGTGAAGAGTTTAATGTAAGTTTCTTGAGCAGTGGGGTTATCTGAGCCTGCTTGAATGCAGTGGGGAAGGTGTCTGTGAGGAGAGATGTGTTGATGATGTGTGTGAGTGCTGGTAAAAGTGTAGGAGAGATTGTTCGGAGAAAGTGTGAGGGGATTGGGTCTAGAGGGCATGTTGTAGGATGGCTGGAGAGGAGAAGATTTGATATTTCTGCCTCAGTGATGGGACAGAAGGAGAAGATGGGAGTTTTGAACTGGGTGTGGTTGGTTTGAGATCTTGTGTGCGTGGGGCTGATTATTAACTTTTGATTGTTCTGTTTCATCTGTGAAGAATGTGAGGAAATTATTAGCTGTTATAGAAGTGGTGGGAGGTGGTGGAGGGGGACAGAGGAGAGAATTGAATGTGTTGAAGAGATTTAGTGTGTACGTGATTACGAGTGCCGTTGATCTTGTTGTGGAAATAAGATTTGGCAGTATGGACTTCATACTCACTCAAACACATACACACACACACACACACACAGGTCACAGTAGCGGTCAGTTTGTGTGTAGACACCACATGTGGAATGTGTTTGTGGGACAGAAACTCTTGTCTGAGCTGGTTTTGCTTCACAGCAGATAGCAGACACACAGACCCGCTTCCAGTCTTCAACAAAGCCTTTCCTACTCTCCCAAAATCACACACACACACTCACATCCCTCCATTCACACACCCGTCTCACACACACAATAGCGCCCGCTTCGCCAGTGTTCAGCAGATTTCCACAGATTTTGAACATCCTGTGGTTTAATCAGCTCATTGACTTTTTTCCCAGCATGCAGTTTGTGTTTCATACCGCTACTGTCCTGTAACCATAACCTGCAGCTCAGCCTGAATAATGCAAGAGGACGATCAATGATTAAAGGCCTTTATACAGAACTCAACTGCTCGGTGCTGATCGATCGTGAACGACTCATTGGTGATGCTATTCTTAAAGAAAAATCAGTTAAGTCTTAATAATCCTTCTCGTCATCAGATCCTCTCACTTGAATAACATCCACCTTCTTAGTAAAGAAACTGCGGCCGTGAATGTGTGAGACTTCTGGTGTCAAGTCGGACTCTATTCCTTCCTCAGGAATAAACATTCTCTATCTGATTGGCTGGAGAATGTTCTGAGGTGTGCAGTTATTTTCAGAGAAATGCACAGCGAAAGTAGTTCCAGCCAGGTCTTGACCGCATTACATGTCCGTATTACTTCGCCATACTATTTTAGTTATTTCAAATATTTATTTATTTGTTATGCTGCTATTTTGACTTTTGGGTTAATTTGTTCACACCGACTTTAAATGCTGCGTGTTAAACTACAATCAGAGTTCCACAAGCACACCTTTCACTGTTTTATTATATTGCATCCTTGATATTAAAAGTGAAATGAAATGAAGCTAAACTAACACGTTGAATGAACCATTCTGCATGTTGGAGTAGAAACCCGGACAGCACGCGTACATCTCGGAGACGTCTGTTTGACGTCAGATTTACATCTACAAGACCTGATCCTGATTTCTTGTAAAATAACCCTAATTATATTTTCTTTTATTCCAAACTTTTGAATTTCAACATGTATTTACAGTACAATTCTTTGCATATCCCATTCATCAAATGAGCCAAACGTGTTTCATTCAACTGTACATTTCTTTATTCTCATTTACTCGTGCTTTCAAGCGTACAAACAATTAAACATTTCGATTTGTACAAAATATAAACTATGCAAGAAAAAAACAATATTACAAAGTGTCCATCTCATGCCAGCGAACGACTAACAGTTTGATTCATAACTAAAGTGGGCAAAACCAGATGAAAATCCACCTGAAACTGGAATGAAACACCAAGTGTTGAAACTCAGTGCCGTTTATTTTAGTTTAGTGTAGTTTGGTCAAGCTAACATCGTTCAGTGTCCCGGTCAGTAGAACTTTTTCCATATTACTCTACAGAATCAGCAATGCAAAAACAAAAACCGGGGAGAGGATGTTTGGTTGTGGGAACGGAAGCCAGGTGCGGTTTGATTTATCATCATCCATCCGTTCGTGCTTCTGCTTCTCCCGCGCGCTCCGGTGAAGTGGAGATCCGTGAGGGACTGTTCTTGTGGAGATGTTGCGGTGCAGGAGGAGAGAACACGTGAACGCGCTCTGGATCCGCCTCAGCACCAGCGCTGCAGAAGGCCGGTTACCATGGCGACGGGGACGAGCACGTTGAGCGCGCTGGCCTGCGTCAGGACGCCGGTGCCCGCCGGAGCGGTGGTGGAGTTCGCCGGGGCGCGAAACGGGACTGTCGTCCAGGAGGTCTGGTTTCCGGTCACTGCGGTGGAGTTTTTCGGTGCGACTGTGCTCTGAGATAAAACCTGAGGAGAGAAAAGCGCGATTATCATGAATCATGCAAACGAAATCAAGAAGAGACGCGCAAAGTTGCGCCATTGTGATGCAAACCGCAACACGTCCAGACGACCTTCACATCCTCATATCTCTCAGCTGGACACATTTGGCTTTTATACATATTAGGTAACGTTTATTGTTTTAAAACAAAAACAAATATATATAAATATGGATTTGGTTTTAATGAACTGTTATAGCCCTGCTCAGCAAGGTTAACATAATGTTCGTTCAAACACACAAAACGTGATTTAAACATCATTACTGGAATGTTTTTCTAAAACGTTTACCGTTTGTCTAACCTTTTTTTGTTGTTGTTGTTTGTAATGTTTGCAAAATAATAAAATAGAATGTGTCCTTAACGTTTGTCCCTTAACTTTGAACGTTCAGAGAACATTCACAAATAACATTTACATAATTCTTTGGAAATGTTAGCAAAAAGTTCTTAGAAATCATAAGAAATTAAAGATTAAAGAGCATATATCTTCATTAGCTTTTCAAAATTACGCACGGCGATTGTCCATTGTTTCTGTGTTCAGGTGCATTAACTGTTTCTGTATATAACCGAGTCTGAGGGCTCGGTCACGGTCCGGTGAGAGCGGAGACGCGCCGGTGTTTCGGGTTCTCACGCGAGCGCCGTCCGGATCGGGTTTCTGACACACAGAACAGTCTCACAGAAACTCAAGCCTCGGGACAGACACTGATACACTTTAAATTATTCATTCCCAAAAAACCACGCCAGCACGGCGCTCGCGCTGTTCACTAAAGCCCAGATGGAGAGCGTGGATCTGAGCGCGCGCGCGCGGCGGAGTTCGGCGCTGGTGCATTCAGTTTTCATTCAAAGAATGCTTTGGTAAAATTGTACTTTGTGTTAAATTATCCAAAACAGGCTAAAGTGCGTTGAAATTTAAAATTTATGATTATAATGACCATAACTCTACATAATAATAATAATAATAATAACACTGTTTAATCACATAAAAATGGAACGGGAAAATATAAATCCGACACAATTTCTTAACATATCATTTTAAAGAAGACGTATTTATCTTCATTCGCCTACAGTTTGGACGCCAGTAGCATTAAAGCTCAACATTTCCAATATTTTAAAAGAGTCTAAAACTTTAATTCAATATGAAATATGTGTGGAATAATCAAGACATGAAGTCATACCTGAGTGATTAAGCAGAAAGCGCAGAAAACGAGACCGATGGGGGTCATCTGAGCCATCCTGGTGATGAAGAGGAGGATGAGGATGAAGAGTGAGGCTGACGGACACGCGCAGGTGGGCTCGTCTAAAGCGAGACGCCGGCTGCTGCTGGAGCTTTTATAGTGGGACTGATGAGCCTGACGTCACACACGTCACCCCCCCGCAACGACGTGAGATGTTATTTAGCCTATTCCTTTGCTTTATGACAAAAACAGCTTGTATTTGTAGAGATAACGTGTTATCAGTTAAATATCCAGCAGCGATAGTTAAAATAAAACCGAAAAAGAATGATTCCATATTATTAATATTTAATATCGAATAGTGTAGGAGAAGAAAAAAAAAAACACCGTCAAATAGTTAATGATTGATATCAAGGTTGATTACGCGCCAGCATTGACCTCTAGCGGCCGCGCGCGTCAACACGAGCTCGCGCATCTCATACACAGTCCTGTAAACATCAAACCAAACACATCGCCACGTGCAGAAAAGTGCAGCATTGCACACTCAGAACTAATTGCAAATACAAACCAAATATTTATGAGGAACTTCTTCATCTGATTTATGACCTTTTAACAGGTAATAATAAGGGTTTTTGGCCATGCACCATGGTAATCCCTCAGTATTCTTTATACACTGGAGTAAACAGCATCAAGATCAGAGTCACAGAGCTTCATCTCCATCTAGTGGCCAGAACAAGCATCTTCGACAGAGCACACTACACACTCAATGGAGCTCTGTTTCCTGCAGGAAGTGTTTGCAGAAAGCCTCTTCACAGACTTCCCTTCTCTGTTTCTGCTGCTTCATCACATGCTGATCTCAGAGAGAGAGAGAGAGAGAAAGAGAGAGAGAGAGAGAGAGAGAGAGAGAGAGAGAGAGAGAGAGCAGGGGGTTTCAGGTGACACCCGCGGGCCACGAAACCTGAAGCGGGGCTCTCCGTTACACCAGCGCTTATTCTTCGAAACACTGAGCAGAGAGTCCCTGTGTTTGGAGAGACAGAAACAGTGTGTGGTGACTGAGAAACAGATTTTACTACAAGCATGTTTTTAGTATTAGAGTGAAGTCATGATAGAAGTCTCTGGAGGAAAGTTCCCAGCGAACACAAATCGTGTTTACAACTTTTATGGTAATGTAGCTGCACAACGTTTTAAAAACGTCTTATAAACCACATCATGAAATTTAAATAGGCTAAAAGAATAATATTATTATTATTATTATTAAAAGCGATGATGTAACCGAAATTACTAATGTTATGGAAATGAAATGTTCCACGGTGTTATTTAAATTACTATTACTAATCTCACTATCTTAGTATGTTATAGTAAATATAATAATAGCATTATTTAACTATCTGAATCTGAAACCATGGAACCAGCAGTTTTTAGATGTTCTGTTTTGTTCGTTTTTTTTAAATGAACAAATAGTCCACAAACTAAAAAAAAACAAAAAAAGAAAGAAAAAAAAAGATTTATAAGCTACTAAAGCTGTAAACTACTTTTTTTATAATGCATAAATAATTAAAGATTATTTATATTGTTACTAGGAACCAAATTGATCTAAAAAATAAAACCGATCTTATGCGAGGGTGCGTTATTTTAATAAAGGGCTGTTCACTTATAATAAATAATACTTCAGTAAAACCAGTTCATTTAGACACAGCACATTTTAGGTCACGTGACAATTTTTAATATATTTTTTACTACAGGAAAAGTCTTTACAACAGCTTTCATGACGAAGTGTGTGTTAGTTTGAGGGCAGCTGGGTCTCCGGTGGAGGCGGGGGCGGGTCTCGGGTTTCACCGCCTCCTGATCTCCGCTGCGCTCCGCTCATTGTTCCCGCGCGCGTCAGAATCGCGTGACAGCCGCGACGGACAGCGTTCTCCCCGCGCGCCGCTCCGCGAGTCATGCCCGAGATGGAGACGGAGCGACCTGCGGAGAACAAGCGCAGCCGGAAACCTGCTCACCCGGTGCGGAGAGACGTGCGTCAGGAGATGAAGGTGAGAGCCCCGTGTGCTGCTCTTCTGCTGTGGCTTCACCGGGAACCGCTGTTAGAACGGGCTCGGTGAAAGAGTTGCTGGTTTAGTTAGTTGAGAGGGAAACGAGCATCCCGTGCTGGAGAGAGAGCAGGAGACATCAGCTGGTGCTTCTCTGCAGGTTTAGAGGAGATCATGATGGGATGCCAAAACTGCTGCAGAATTTAAATATTTAATATAAAATATAGTAAATATTTAATATAAAACGTTAAAACATTTAATAAGAAATGCTGTGCACTTGGTGTAATTTGTTAATATTTATTTAATATAAAATAAGACATTTAATAAAAAATATAATATAGAAATATAAAAAAAAATGAACGTTAAAAATATATTAAACATAAAAAATATACTATTTTCTAAACAGCAATTACATAACCACAGGAAAAATAAATAATATTTATTATAAAATATTTAGAAAAATAAATGTTTAATATAAACTTGAAAATTTAATATTTATTCAAAATAAAATATTACATTTAAAAATAGGAAAATAAAATATATTTAATATTACATTATAAAATTTTTTTTTAAAAATATGAGTTTTTGAATGAATATGAAGATATTTGTAAAAAATAATATTTTTAGTAAACAAATATAAAAATATATTATAGAAGTATTAAAAAACATAATATCCAATAAACGTTAAAAAATAATATAAAATATAAAATAATATAAAACATGACAAAAAATAGAAAAAAATCTTCAATATAAAACATAAATATAATAAAATACATTTAATCAAAAATATTTTGACACATAAATATTTTAAATAAAGTATTAAAAATGACACATTTAAAAAAATTACATGAAAGATAAAATATATTTAATATTACAATATTTAACATTTTATATTTTATATAAATTACTAAATGACGAATTTAATATGTCTGAATCTCTCAGTTAGGTTACACTTTTAAAGGACAGATCATTTAAGGGATTAACCCTTTGATGGCAGCTGCACAGTTTTCACTGCAGTCTGAACAGTTGATTCTCTGAGCGCTCTTCTCTTCTGAGCTGATTCTCCTGCACGAGCTCCAGATGTGACTCGCTGACCGTCTACAGCTCTGGCTCTAATTCACGAGCTCTTTCACAATCCTGATGAAATCTGACACACCGCGTTTAGAAGCAGTCTGTCTGTGGGAGCCGCTCTGGATCCACCGGGGGTGTAGAGTTACAATTTAACTAATTTTAATCCAAACACATGAAACCGAAGCCCGGCCTGATGCAAGCGGCCCCGGGGCCGAGGAAGGGGTTCGGGACGGGTTTGGAACCGAACAGATGCTTGTGTGAACTGCCAAGAAGAAACAAAAACAAGGTTGTGGGATGGAAGCGGAGGAAGGCAGCTAACGAGAAAGCAGCGTGATGTAATTAGTCTCGGGGCCTGGAGAGAAGGGGAATTCTGGGAAGGGTGTCGGGTGTCCTGTGATTCCTTCCCGTGGATCGAGTGACGCCTCTAATCTCAGACGGAAAGCTCTGGCTCCGTGAGATCGTGTGTCATGAGATCAGCTCCTGTTTTTGAAGGAAATTCGCTGCTTTTTTCTGTCGGATCAGTTTTCCTCTAATCGCTCTCGGATGAAGATGAAGACTCGTCTCGTTCTAACATCAGTGTTTCCTAGAAGTGCTGCTTATTTTACTCTGGATATCAAGTGGCGACACAAAACAGTGCCAGGATATTTATCATGCAGTTTACACACACACACACACACACACACACACACACACACACACACACACAGATATAGAATTACACGTATAATATTTCATATAAAACCTGTGATTAAAATAAAATCAAAAGTCATTAATAATAATAGACTTATTTAAAATAGATAAAATATATAAAATAAAATATTTTATATAAAAGCACGAGCAATAAAATATTTTAAACATATATTTTAAGAAATGTTGAAATAAAACATAAAAAATATATAATAAACACAATTTAAAATTAAAAAAATTAATATAAAATAACATATATATATAAACATTTGGTGCATCATAAAGAGGAAGATGAGACACAGAAGACCTAAGACAGTTGAGCAGCTAGAAGCCTGTATTAGACAAGAATGGGACAACATTACTATTCCTAAACTTGAGACACTCATCTCCTGAGTCCCCAGACGTTTGCAGACTGCTATTAAATGAAATCTCTGCTCATGTTGTTCTGCTGTGACGTCAGGTGTGTGTGTGTGTGTGTGTGTTGCAGAGCTTTGCTGAGAGCACCATGAATGAGTTGTTGGGATGGTACGGCTATGATTCAGTGGATCAGCAGGACTCAGACCGAGCCAAACACAAACACACATCTGTTCTCAAAGGTACTCGCACACACACACACACAGACACACACACACACACACACACACACACACACACACAGGTCTGACTGTCATCTGTCCTCCAGAGAACTCTGTGCCAAAGCCACACTCCTCATCCTCATCTTCCTCATCAGAGGCGCTCAGAAGCGGTGAGAAAGCATCTCCAGTGTCTCCGTCTTCATCGTCACACTCTTCCTCGCCGCGTGTGAAGGAGCAGAGCATGAACGTCATCGTGCCGCTCATCAAACCTTTAGCCGGTGTGCAGCACACACACACACACACACACACACACACAGTCTCTGTGAAACAGGTGAGTAGTGTAACAGTGATAGTGACGTGTGTCTGTGTTCAGCGGAGGATGTCCAGAGCGAGCCGATCGTCTGCGTCTGGTGTCAGAAGGAGGGCATGAAGCGCTATTCTCTGCTCATGGGCTCCGAGCTCAAGAGCTTCTGCAGTGAGAAGTGTTTCGCTGCGTGTCGACGCGCCTTCTTCAAACACAACAAGGTGAAGAGCCTCAGAACACAGACAGCAGCTGAGGAATTAGGAGGGGGGAAAAAAGTCCAAAAAAAGTCTAAAAAGTCATGGCAACTAATGTTATCTTAATATTTCAATAATTAATCAATTATTTCACATGACACACATGTAAATATATATATATATATATATATTAGTGCTGTCAAAATTAGCGCGTTAACGCATTCGATTAATTTGAAATATTTAACGCGTTAAAAAAAAATAACGCAATTAACGCAGTTGCAGTTTTTTTTTTTTCCAGTTGTGGCCTATGTGTGTTCAACGTGCAAAGAAATATGGTTAAGACCAAGGAAGGACTTTTAGGCGGAAAGTTTCAGTATAAAACTCTGCCGGATTACTCTTCAGTCTGCCACAAGAAACAGCGACATTAAAATCATGAACTCAAATGTCATTGTTTAAAAAAAAAAAAAAAAAAAAACAATGACTGTAACAGTGCGTAAATCAGACCTTTCTGTAATGCTAACGTTAATAAGCTTAAGCGAAAATAACGAAATAATTGTGTAGCGGAGTATTTTTTGTACACAGTGCCGCGAACTGTCAATCACTCCTGTGCGCGTGCATCACTGTCTTCCTCGCAGCTGCAGCAGCTTGCGCTCTCTCTCTTCATCAGGCTTTAAAACAAAAAGGGGACAAAAAGATCATATTGTCTTTGTGCATAGGCTATAGATTAATTAGATAAATGAATATCTAAATTTGTGCCTTGCCGTCTACGGTATTTTTTTAGAACTTAGAAAAAAGATGCTGCAGCCAATGAGCAGCCAGCGGGGGCTGCAGGACGACTCAACCTCCGCAGACAGTTTTTAATGTTTATCAGACAATAAATACTCAAGATTTTGCTTTAGTATAACTCACAACGAGTTTCACACACCTTCTCCGGCCACGTTGAGTTGTTGACACTTAACAGTGGGAAAGCGACACATGCGCTATTCACTTGTGTAACTTAAGGGTGAATGGGTAATGTAGTTTCTGCTCTGGGTGGGATGAATTAGGAAGCTTGCATTGTGAAGGGCGCTCTGAAAATCGGCAGTGTAGGTAAAAGATTAAAACCTCTATTAAAACAGATGTCCAAATGAGCGTACCGGT
>NC_068374.1:36326378-36333878 GCF_023724105.1 Carassius gibelio | reverse complement strand
CCTCACTGCCAGTGTGTGTGTGTGTGTGTGTGTGTGTTGAGCTGTGGTTTAGGATTACCTGACACACATTGGCGCATTGGCTACAGGGCATTTTTAGACTTCGCCAAAAGAGTGCCAAGAGGACAAATACACACACACACACACACACATGCACAAGCACACACACACACACACACACACACACAAGCACACACACATCAGATGTGGCTCTCTGATTGATGGAATTTCCTGCAATGCATCATGGGTGATGTAGTTTTTCACCACAAATGTAACATTATTATTTTAGAAACAAGTGAACTTTTGATTTAAACAACAGCAAGTATCATCAGATAGCAAATTCTGAGCTCACAGCAGATCAGTTTTTAATGGTTTATAAATGATCAAATTCAGTTTCCCTGTGGAGAAAGTGATTGGAGTTTTTGCATATATTCCTGACTTGATGCTTAAAAAATAGTGTCAAAAAAGATTGCCATGCTAAATGTTTCAAATTTACATATGGTACTATTTTAAATGCATGTTAAATGATATTCTAATGTTGTTAAAAGAATACGATGGTTCCTTTAGTGAGTGAGTTTGATGAGTGACGTCACTTAGTGACGCAGTAAAACGCGATCGGTTTTCGTGAAGAATTGTAGTTATATATTTTGTCATTAGCCATTTGAGATACATTTCGGATTTCCCCCCAAGCCATTTGCAGATGTCTCATCTGTAAATATAAACATTAATAATAATAAAAACAATATAGGAGAGCTTAAACTCGATTACTAAAGTATAAGTGTGTCCTGTTGCCATAAAGAACACAAAAGCAGTGATTTATGAGAGGAATATCACGTGTGTGTCAGTATTATTCACGACCAAAGCCATCGCAGGGTTTCCATGACTGTCCAGCAGAGGACGCTGTTGACTTTAAAACAGATATTAACGTTTATTAATATGATGAACTGATGTCAGATCCTCTGACTGCACAATATTTCACACCAGTGCCAAGCGATTCGTCTATCAATGCATTTCACCGAAGGCCAATATCAAAAAACAATTTTCAAGGGTAGTATAGTTTAATAATAGTTTAATTATTGTAATATTTGTTTGCCTTGTTGCACCCACTGTGATTTTTATTCCAAATGTCTTCATGGAAGTGTATACTAGCTGTACATTAATTTAAATATGATAATTGCTTATCAATATGTGGTGCAACCACTCATAATGCCGTTTTATGTCATTTTATGAAAAAAGATTATGCCAATGACTAGATTTGTTGATAATAAAATCATTAAATGTTCAATTTTCACGTCGTTTTTTTTTACAGCCTTATTTAAAACATTTGTGACATTAACAACAAAACTTATTAATGTTGTCAGTTTGGGGCTAGTTGTCACACACGTTAGTTTTTGCAGCCTCTCATTGGTCCTCTCGCCTGTCAATCAAAGTGCCTGGCGCGCGCTTCTATATGCGCGGGCACGAGTTGTTTTGTAATTTTGGGCTTTGTTCTGCATTTCAGCGCAAGAGTATTGATATTAATAATATTCGAGTAATCTAATCTTATAGGTTTAATATGCTCAGGATTATTTTCTAATGTTTTGTTAACGTTATGTTAGCGTTTTTTCTAAGTGTTATCTGAATGATCAGTTTTAAAACTCTTTTTTTCTCGGTTATAAGAACTTTAAGTACTTTCATCTGGTAATTTAGTAAACGTTACAGAAACGTTAGTGTTGAACGTTCTCTGAATTAAAAAAAAAAAACGTTAGATGAACGTCCAAATGAAACGTTTCAGGAAAAATGTTACATAAATGTGTTTGTGCTAAAGATTTGAGAACATTATTAAAGACCAGATAACTTTGACCGAACGTTCTGTTAACGTTACTGAAAGAACGTTTGTTCATAACGTTTAGAGAACCTTTACAGAACATTCTGAGAAGCCGTTCACACAGAACCAGAACAAACCTCTTCTTTTCAGAAAAAGCACTTTGTGAAGCGGTTTGTAAGAGAGAGAGAAGGCTTGTGTTCATCACATGGATAAGTGCAGGAAGAAACTGTATTGTTTCATTTAGTTGAGTTTATTTTATACACAGCATCAGAAGAACCGCTGCACATCGTTTCCTAAAAATAAGACAATTATGCATATGATTTTATCTTTTTTTATTATTGTTCTGGCAGATATTGTTCAGATATATATATATATATATATATATATATATAATAAAATGAAAATAAGTGTAATCTTCAGTATGTCTGCTCTATTAACTAATTAACTAAATTATTAATTTTATGTTTTGTTATTTGGATTAGTGTTTATGTCTCTATTATTTTTTAATTTATTTCAGTTTTAGTAATTTTAGTACATCAGGTTACACTAAATGAAAACAAAAAATGTTGTCTTGGCAACTATCTGAAACGTTTTTTTCACACTGCGTATGCTGTAACGCGTCCCAGGCGCGCGCTTCCGGTTCGGTCGCATTTGCGTGACGCGTTCTGCACGCGTTTCCAGAGACGCGGATCACGAGAGATACTGCGCAGTCACGGAGAACATCAGCGGGACACATCCAGCTCAACCGTGAGTACATCCCTGATTTACTGGAGTGTGTGTCTGCTCGAGCACCGAGCACCGGAGACTGAAGGCGTGAACGACGCTCGGCTGCGGTTATAGCGGAGAGAGACGCGTCAGTCCGCGGAGGCCGCTTCAGACGCGCGCGTCCTTCTAACATGCGCGCGGTTCAGCTGTAATTCACGTTTAGCGATAGAATTAATGTTTTGGTCAGTTTCGAGCTCTGTCACGGTATGGCGGAATATTTATTGCCTAATTAAATATTCTATAGAACAACAAGCCCCGCCCACTGTACGGTCCACCTTTGACTGACAGCGGCTAGTAACCAATCACGATTCACGACTGTGATGTAACCTAAAGCCTATTAGCTGTTTAAAATCATATGTCCCACGTGATTGTGATGTTTCAATACAAAACAAAACAAGGTTTTTATTATAGCTAAAACTATTCAACGCTTTTTTTATTTAAATACATTTTAAATAAAATATAATGTTACTAAAGGAAAATTAACTAGCTGACATAAAGTGAAGCACAAAAATGACTAAAAATACTAAAGATTAACTAATAGTAAGGCTTATAGAAACATTAATCTAACCTGTGTGTGTATAGAGAGAGTTAGTATAAATAAACAATACAAGTACCATAAATATACAATAAAAAAGAATTATACATAAAATAATATATATATATATATATATATGTATGTGTGTGTGTGTGTGTGTGTGTGTGTGTGTGTGTGTGTTATGTATCATTTGATTTCTCTATCAAAGTATGATACATTTCGATGTTTTTTAATAATATTTGCACAAATTAATGTAAACTTATGGGAATCCTCGTGATTAAATGAACTGATGGTAATGATTTAAACCGCTGGCTACAGAAGGATTGGCCTCTTCTGATCTGAGAGCCTCTTAAATGTATAACTGTGTGTGTGTGTGTGTGTGTGTGTGTGTGTGTGTGTGTGTGTGTGTGTGTGTGTGTGTGTGATTGAGTGAGTGCGTGAGTGTAGTTCAACCTGTTTTTATACAGTCTTTGAGTTGAAGAAATAAAACTGCATATTTTAAATCTTTGATGCAGGACTTATTAAATCACAAACATAAATGTGAAGTTACTTATTACTTTAAAAGTTGGACGATTTTTTTATGTTCCATTTTTATGATTTAATTATGTTCTCTTCATCAGACCCTGCATATAATCCCAAAGTTATTCCCCAAGATAAGTCTGCAGCTGTGGGATGGCGGTGAACGTTTACTCCACGTCTATGACGATCGAGAACCTGAGCAGACATGACATGCTGGCCTGGGTCAACGACTCGCTGCACTTCAGCTACACCAAGATCGAGCAGCTGGGCTCAGGTGAGCGTCCGCCGGGTCTCGTGCTGGTCAGTGCTGGTCAGAGCTGCTGCTGACCGCTTGTGTTCCTCAGGTGCGGCCTACTGTCAGTTCATGGACATGCTGTTCCCCGGCTGTATCCTGCTGAAGAGGGTCAAGTTCCAGGCCAAACTGGAGCACGATTACATCCAAAACTTCAAAGTGCTGCAGACGGCCTTCAAGAGGATAAACGTGGACAAGGTGAGACGGACAAAGCCTTGATTGTTAGTATTTCAATCATTTGCATGTGTTTAAAATAATACTTTTATTAAGTTACAGTTCTAGTATTTATGGAATAAAGTCTCCTAACCTCCAGCGTTTAAAGTGTTTTGAAGTGTCTCTGCTGTTTCAGATCATTCCTGTGGAGAGACTCGTCAAGGGCAGGTTTCAGGACAACTTCGAGTTCCTTCAGTGGTTTAAGAAGTTCTTCGACGCTAACTACGACGGGAAAGAGTACGATCCTCAGTTAGCACGACAGAGCCACGACGCTACGCCTCCAGGACACAACCCAGGTGAAGTCAACCCCCACCAGAGAGCAGCAGGTAACCCACACACACACACACACACACACACACACACACACGTCAAGTACAGTACATACACACAGAGAATCTCTGTAGAAGGTGTGAGAGAGTGTGTGTGTGTTCTGGCTCTGGGTTTTAAGTGTGTTGCATGACCCACTTACAGATCTGAAACTCAGATGGCGATTGGCTGATGAGTGAGCCTCTGCTTTGTGATTGGCTGATACGTGAGGCAGTGTGCTGTGATTGGCTAATGACTTTGGTTTCATATTTAGGACCCCAGCGGACGTCACCGACGGTCCCCAAAACTATGCCCATCCCCCCACGCCCCATAAACTCCACCCCCTCCACCGGAACACGGAGGAACATACCGATGTCACGGAACGGAGGCGGAGACGCCGAGATCATGGAGCTCAACCAGCAGGTAACACCCACCGAAAACAGGATTGACATTTATACAGAAGATGACCTGTCCAGAAGAGGGGTTTGAGAGGTTTAGACAGGGTTAGCTGACGTCTGAGTACATAGGTACACACACACACACACACACACAAACTCAGAATACAGACGATATAAATACTAAATTAAATTCTGAATAAATTAAAAATAAGTAAAATAATAAATCTGAAGTAAAAACTTTGCGTGTGTGCGAGCAGCAGACGGCGCTGAAGCTGAAAGTCAACGGTTTGGAGACGGAGAGAGATTTTTACTTCGGTAAACTGCGAGACATCGAGCTGATCTGTCAGGAGAACGAGTGCGACAGCAACCCTGCCCTCGGCAAAATCATGGAGGTGCTCTACGCCACAGAGGTCAGAGGTCATCACAGATACACACAGCTGTATAGATCTCATTGCCACTGTTCATCTCACAGTTCTGACTTTGTTCTAAATTCAGGTTTTGTTTGATTTCTTGCAATTCTGATTTTCTTCTCACAATTATGATTTTTTTTCTTAGAATGTTTTTTTTTTCTCGCAATTCTGATTTTGTTCTCGGAATTATGATTTTTTTTCTTAGAATGTTTTTTTTTTCTCGCAATTCTGATTTTGTTCTCGGAATTATTATTTTTTTCATAGAATTTTTTTTTTTTTTTTCTCGCTGTTCTGATTTTTTTTCTTCTCAAATTTAGATTTTTGTAAAAAAAATTTCTGAATTTACTTTATTCTCGCTATTCAGTTTTTTCATCTCAGAATTCCGGTTTAGTTTTTTTCACTATTCTGGCTTTTTTCTCTGTATTTCCCTCAGAGTTTATATTTCTGCACAAAACGAGCTTTCACACAGTGTCCGGTTTATCGATGTTTGTTTTGTTTTCAGGATGGTTTTGTTCCTCCGGAGGACGAGGAGATTGAGGAACCGTCGCGGGACCAGGATGAATATTGATCCCTCCTCATCCTTTCTGCCTGCCCTTCCTCCATCATGTCATCCTTCTTTATTTCTCTCCCTCTTTCACTCCATCCCCCACCAGCAGACACTAGGGGCGTGGTCTAATTGGTTCATAGAGTGAGTAGGGGCGTGTCTATGCTAATGAGTTCTGAAGTGATGCAGTGAAGCTGATGTTTTATTGGCTGTGAGTTTAATGAAGAGACCAGACAACTGGATGATGATGATGATGACGCGGTGACACTATCTCAAACACACAAACACACACACACACACACACTCACTGATGTAGCGACACACACAGAGCCAAGGTTAACAGTTTTTTATTTGGGCTCCAATCATCTTATTTATTAGAGAGCCTGGCACTTATATCATTTTTTATTTTCAATCTTCTGTTTTCTGTAGAGGGGTTTTGAGTAGCAGTCAATGATTTGGACACTTCAGATCTAATCCCAGACAAAACACAGATTAAATGAGCTTCAAATCAACATGAAGACTATTTAGTTTCTTATTCCTGCTCCTGATCTTAATACATCCTTCATCAGACCAGAAACGCATGTGAGGACAGAAAAAAGAGTTTGTGTGTTTAAATCATCATTGATAGCGCAGGTGTGGGAGTTTTATTTATTTTTGAAGTAAACCGTCAAACCGCATGAAAAAGAACAACTAACATTTTACGGGAAATACACTAAATAAATACGAAGAGGAAGAAACTTGGCCATTACTAACCGTTAACCGGCCTGCGATACAAAACAGAGTTTTCTAGCTGCTATGTTTTAATTTAATATTTCATTCTCATTCTTTTTTATTTGATTGACAGGACCTGTGTCATTAACCCTTTCACTCCTGACCTGCTGTCATGGCAACCGTTTGCAAACATGCATCCATGTGGAGTTTTGTGTAAAATAAAAAAGTGGAGAATGAAGGACGTGTGTTTGTAAGTTAATTCACACTCTACAGCTGCACTTAGACATCAGACACCGATTAACAGATCGAAATACCCAACAAAGCGTAGAGCACCGACGACGACTTGCCGCACTTTTGCATTTCAGATATCTTCGGCTTCCTTGTTTGGGCCAGTCGCTAGAGCGCTGACTATCCAATAGGAATGAAGGAAATTCCAGGGAGGCGGGACGAATAAATTACACAGAATTAGAGGTTCGAATCCCGTCTCAGCCACAAATACCATAAAATTGAGTTTGTATTCTTTTTTCATCTAGATACACTTTAAGTACGATTAACATATAATAAACGAACTTTGTGAAAAAGGATAAAATTAATATTGTAATAATTGTTTTTTTGTTGGATGTACAAAATGTTAAATCTTAATAAAATATACATTATAATAGGGAATAGTTATTTTTAATATAGAAAAATGTGAATGATTAAAAAGAACATTTTGGTAATATTTCAAGCCTTTATTTTTAAAGAGATATTAATTTTATATTTGTATAACTGTGTACAGAAAACCCATATATATGAAATATAAATAAAACTCACAAAAACTAAGTTTTTCATTTTATTTATAGTAAGGGAATATACTTAAAAAATAAATATACATAAATTATCATAGATTATTAAACAACAGCAACAAATATAAAAATAAAGATGTGGAGAACAGAAAAAAGTATATGCGTTACATTAAATAATTATGTGTGTTTAATAGTAATAGTTAATTATATTCGGTGTT
>NC_068374.1:36303265-36325878 GCF_023724105.1 Carassius gibelio | reverse complement strand
CTGCAGCACATTATGGTTCCAAATTGGGCACCTAAATTGGCACCCTGTTGATGGCAAAGGGGTTTAAGGCGTATTATAATTCCATCCCAATGTTTCTCCCAAGAGCAAACTTTTGAATCATCTTCAAAGTGCTAATCTGTTTTGATGGAAAGGTTTTCACTTGCTCAGCACTCCGTCACCTTTATTATTGTTCCATGCCTTTCTGCTGGCATGAAGGCTAGATGAGTTATTGAATTTCTATAATTAGTTGCTAAGCTTTATGCATTTCAAACTTTGAACATTTCACAAGCAGGCATCGGGTTCCTGCAGCGCACATCTCTCCTCTCCATGCATTGATCTGGCTCACAGAACAATGGAAACATGATGAGCAATGATGCTTCTTTCATAAAGAGCCGAAATGGTTGCCTTCCTATGTATGTGGGAAATAAATGTGGCTGTAATTACCTATCGGCGATGCTGGCTGGTTTGACCTTGTCAATGATGATGACCTGCTTATTGCAGTACATGGAGGTAGAGAGAGCCAGACCTAAACTGGAGCCCATGGACTTGGCCACCTCCACCAGCAGCGGGCCTGAAGCTGTGGCTACAGAATCTGTAAAATAGGAAAAAGACAGTGATTATATTCAGAAAACGGAGATTGCAAGGGTACAAAGTGGCTCATAACCTGTGGCATTTTTGATATATTAATGCAAATCAGAAAGCTTGGGTTGGGTGCATGGGTGCAAGTCTAAATCAAAAAGCTGCAAAGAGAAAACTGAAACTGTGAAAATCTTCATGATTAAGTAAACAGTCCAAAGCCTTATATGCTTAGTTTGCATCCACTAAAACTCTGCTAATGATCATAATCCTCACTGCATGGACATAATGCAAAGGTTATGAAGTATAATATGTATAAGATAAAGACTCTTTTAACTCATTTTAACTTATATACATATATATTTTAACTAAAGGATTCATAATAAAATATCAAACCAATGCTATTTTTAAGACACACCGAATTATTACAGTGCATTGTTGCACGATAAAAAAATGCAATAGATGTATCGTTCAAAAATGTAGACAACAGTATTTTAGAGCCACATTAGGATAATAAATGAAAATACAGTCATCACATTATGTGAATAAAGTCGAAATTGAGAATCATCTAAAAAATAAAACAAAAAAAGTAAAAAAGATTAAAAAAGTAACCATATACATATATATTTCCTAGAATACAATTGTTGTATTGTGAAATTAAAAGTACTGTTTTTATTTCTCAAAATATTATTATATAACATTGCAATTAGTACCTATGCTTTTTCACTTAAAATTAGTATAGCATTACTTTTCCCAAAATACTATAACACAGCATTATGAGTTTAAAGTCGTATTGTTTTTCCTCCAATTATTTTTAGATTGCATTATTTTTCTCACAATACTATTATACAGCATTAAGAGACTCAAGTATTGTGATTTCTTTGAAAATATTTCACTATTTTACTCTCATAACATTATTCTTTATTTTAGTGGAGTGTGTGAATACACCTGTGGCTTGTCTGCTGTGGCACCGGTGTGAACTTGAGGGACTGATTGCCTTCATACAGTACGAATTCCAATAAGAATCCCAATTACACCACTATGTTAACAGCTAAATTAGATATTTTGCTTCTAATGCAATGAAATTACATACATTTGTAAGTGTGGCTTAAGTGCCTAAACACCTGGTAAAAGAAGTAAAAAAAAACATTACGGATGACAGTTATACACCCACACACACACGTACACACACCTCATTAATGTGAATGAGGGTGAGCGGCTGCGGTTAGACCTGTTAAAGTCTAATGGAGGTAATTCAACATCTCAGTTTAGTAATGGGCCGCACTAAAAGACCTCATTACACCATATGTCTTCAGCGCACAGAGGAAACACCACACGTAAACGCTCTTCCAGCCCATTCCCAACATGGGCTGATTTCACTTGACACCCATTACAAAGAGAAATGGCTCCTGCTGTTGTGTGTGGAGGGGACAGAAGTAGCAGTCGGTCTTTAGTTAGAGCGGGTGTACAGCTGTCTGCTGTCAGGTGTGTCAACTTCCTCCCTGCGCTTGCGTTAAACACACTTGCTGCCATCACAAAAATCCCAGTGTACTGGGGAAACTCCTGCGCTAATCTAAAAGATGTTGCTTTGGTGTGTAAAGTGGATCTTTAAAGACTCAAGCATAAAGTGACATGTTTAAAATGTTGAACAGTGGTGTAGAAGCTTGGGACGGGAACAAGGACCTACAGTAAGTAACAAAAAACTGTCACCTGTGATCGTTTTAAAGCATTTATCAATGATTTACTATATTAACTACATGGAACTATACTATTTTTGGGTGAAACATTACAATCTGATTGGTTATAGAACACGGTTCCTGAAGGTTTTATGAAGATGTTTTAAGACCAAGTAAAGATAATTAAGGAATTAACTGAATAGAACACAATACGTCAATATGGTCTCTAAATGTCAATGTCATTTATTAGTAAAGCTTAAAATTTGAAAACACAATTCTCATTTACTTTAATTCATTTTGCCAAAAAAAGCTTTACTGCAAAAAAGTAATGTTCTTCCTCAGTATTTTTGTCTTGTTTCCCAGTGCAAATGTCTAAAGATTCTTAAATCAAGACACATTTACTTGACAAGCAAAACGACATAAAATAAGAAGACTTGTTTAATAAGAAACCAATATAAAGTGATTATAAAGTGAATTTATGATTAAAACAAGAATAAACATCTGCCTTGTTTTAAGCATAAACTCACTCCATTGTGTTCGGTTTCTCAGAAAACAAGTTCATAATGTTCAATGTGAATCTCAAGTTAACTTGAGAACATTTATATATTTGCATTATATAATATATAAATAAATATATGTATTTTTTTATGCATGCAGCATTTAATGCTATGACTTTGTCAATTTTAGTGTTTCTGCTTGAATTTAATACTTTTTTTGGTCACACTTTATTTTAGGCTCCAATTCACACTATTAACTAACCATTAACTATAACTTTTGCCTCAATTAACTCCTTATTTGATGCTTACTTATAGTTTATAAGGTAGTTGTTAAGTTTAGGGAATTGGGTAGGATTATGGATGTCATGCATTATATGTACTTTATAAGCACTAATAAACAGTCAATATGTTAATAATAGACATGCTAATAAGCAGCTAGTTATAAGTGTGAATTTGGAAACTACACTAAAGTGTTACCCTTTTTTTATAGGCCTTAATTAGTTTAAAGGCCAATTAAGATCTGCAGAAACCCTGGAACAGCTAAACTGAAAATTGGCTGCAAGGTAGATTGTCTGAGTAGACAAAATGACCAACCTGCACATCTCTAGTGGAACTGTGGGATAGCTAAACATACTAAATGAGATCCAAGTGATCTCATTGAGCTGCCATGACAGCCGATTATGATTAAACCCCCCTTTCCAGCCCCTGATTTCCACCTTCACCTTCCTGTCCAGCCTCGCAGACCCACCTGACACCAGCTGAACATGAAGGAACAGACTATCCATAAATAAAGCCAGAGGTGGAGAAATAGTTCAATCACATGGGTGCCATCACACTGACGATGGCTTGATTGAGGAGCTCACGAGGAGCGTTCGTGTTTCCATGAAAGGCTGTAGGAGTGTGTGGAGATAGGAGGAAAGGTGGTTGTAAATTGTGATGAATGCTTCGTCTCTGGTGATTAGTTTTAATCAAACCCCGTTCTGTATGTATCCACTGGTGGAGATCTGACCAGTCATTTTTAGTTCCTTCTCAATGGGAGATTGTAGAGCATGTGGTGTAAAAATAGATGAGATAATGCTCAATATTATGTAAAAGCTGGTCAGCAGCCGATCACAGAGTCAGAGACTCATATATAAAGCTGACCTCTTTCCAACTATAACTGTGCATATATGAATATTTTATTCATAGATTATATAAACTCATATTTTACCGAAAAGCAGTGATCACATTTTCCACTGTTCAATGATTTTTTTAATTAAATCTATTCATTTCAAAAGAATTCAATGCAACTGCCAACTTCACATGAGGGCAAAAGATTTTTTCTTTTTCAGATTTCGTAATGGATTCAAGTTGTGTATTTGCCACGTGGACCAACAGAAAGCTGTTTCTGATGATGCATTACAAAATGGTGTACAATAATAATTATTTTTTTGAACAAGCTGTTTGATATGAACTGTTCATAAGAGCTGATTTTCAGAAATGAGTCAAGATTTTTCAGTCTTCTGCACCAATGAGCATGTACCGTACCATGCAGCAGAGTTGATAAAACAGAAAGAAAGAGTGTGAAGTGAGAAGAAATTGTAGAATGAGGGTAAAAAAAATTTAGGTGCGGAGAAAGCACATTAATTCAGACAGAAATCCAAGACAGAATGATCTGAAAGTTACACAGCAAGACTTAAACTAAGGAGAAAAGTGCGCTGACCAAAAACCCAGTTGAACAGGCACTGTGGGGTAGTTAGCGTTTTATGTTGTTCAAACAGATGGGCATATCAGTGCAGTGAAGCAGGATGTGCCTTTCCACTGGGCACAGCAAAAAGGGAATCCATCATTTCTGGGTCAGAGCCCAACAAAGACATTGGAAAGATGAGTTACAGCCACGGGCCACTTCAAATATTAGAGAATTTACTTTTCTTTTCAGTTCACCTCACTCGCTGTAACCCTCTTTCTTGTTTTTGGCATCTCATTCAGCTCTTTGGCATTGTCATGTCACAAATGCTACAAAAACATATCGACGTTTGAGAGCTGGATAACATCAAATAAATGTCATCTTTTACAAAATCGCTAAAAAGTTACATTCTGTAATTGCTGTTTTTAGACAATAGGTGTTTACAAATACTACAATGATCTTCCAGCTGGAACGATTAGGCCTCGACAGAACACAACACAAGAACTTGTAATTCTCATGTAATTAATAAGAATTATATTTAGATTAAAAAAAAGTGAACTGTCTGGGGGCGGGATTAGTTGAAGTGGGTGTGTCCTTACCCATGACTGACACATCATACTCTATGAGAAGAGTGGCTTCCTGGCCACATTGTTTGAGGATGCTCATAGCCTCTGCGTGAGACATTCCATGCAGACGAATTCCGTCGATGCTGAGTAGCCTGTCACCGGGTTTGATGGTACCTTCCCTGAGAGAGAAAACAAAACACAAACGAGGACTGAAATAGCAGAAGAAATGTGCTGTACACCAGAAAGGCACCAAGAGACACAATAGCATTTGTACTGTGTATCCTCTGCTTGTTTGCTCGCAACAATAAGCCTTTAAAATGCCGGAAAGGTTAGAGGCTTTATAATTCGACACGTTCCATCTGTTATCATGGCAGGCAGGTTACTGTACGTCTGCACTCAAGTGACCTCACCCGAGATGATCCCATAGTAACTCCTAAACTACGAGAGCCAGGAACCGTACTGACGCTCAAAAGATATAGACATAAACTCATGTACCTTCTGAAGTACTCAAGAACATAAAAATGTGACCATCTCTAATGGAGAATCAGGAACTCAATGCTCTTGAACTGTCTGATGAGCACAACACTAATTTTGGTTAAGAGGCCTGATTTATGACTCAAACTAAATTAAATTTGTTGTTTTAATTTTCCAAGGTGGCTGCTTTCTGTGACTGCAAGATGTCAGAGGCCAGTCGATATTAAATTGTAGAGGAACAGAACACAATATTTACCCAGAAAAACAGGAGCCATGCCACTGAACAAAAGAAATGGGAATACTCTCTCAGTAAGAAATGAAATTACCAGTGTGTAAAATGAATATTGATAAGAGTTGAGGGGAAAGGGAGAGACGAGCTGGCGTGTAATGACGGTAATAACACAGTAGTTCAAACGCCAGAGCGAGTGAAATATCACGCCAATCCATTTGCAATTCTCAAGCGAGTGCTGAAGTTGCGGGGCAATCTATTCCAGTTCCGAAAGGAACTCCGACTGGGAAACACTATATTCATCAAGCAATTTCTTGCCATTTCACAAAAACATCTACAGTTCAACTATGCCGGACTGGTATAGATAAAAATCCAATCCATTACAATGTACCACAGAGAGATTTTTATAAATTAAAACTATTAAAACCATTTAAATATTTAATGTCACATGCAAAGATAAAGTAATTAAAAACATTGAATAATAAAAAATAAAAAATAAAAACTCCTACCACATACTCATTTATCGGTAGCACTTTATTTTACGGTCATGTTCCTCATTTACATACTATGTTACTATTATAGTATTTATAATTATAATATAACTATGTAATAACTAGGTACTAACCCTGAACCTACCCCTAAACCTAACCCTACCCCATGTAGTCACCTTGTATTACCAGAACTTTCTTAGATAAATACACCTTAAGTACACTTTAAGTACATGTAAGGACAACCACTGTAAAATAAAGTGCAATCAACAGCATCATAAACTCATTTTTAAACTATTTTTCCAAAACCTAGTAAACTGCCTACAGATTAATCACAGATACATTTATAACTGTTCCATAATGTAAGAAAATGAATCATACTAACTCTTCCGATAACGTTTTGGCCAAATTATAAAGCTGTATCCTTAGTGAAGGAAATCATATAATCCTGGGAGAAGATAAAGGCTGAATAAAAATTACAGATATACTTACATATTTATAGTTCACCCTGAAAAACATATTAAACCGCACTAAGATGTTCAGAATGGTCTATCGGTGGATTTTAAAGGGATTCAGACCACTTTTCAGCTGGTTAAGCTGGGCCGCTCCAACTAAACCAGCTTGGAGAACAGTTCACACCAGACAAATCCATTTTAAACCATCTGAGACTAGCAAAACAGCTTAGGCATTAAAGAAGGTTAAAAGTATGGATACAGTATCGGTATCGGACCTGATACTGCACTCCTGTACCCATACTAGTAAAAATGCCCCAATAACAAAAGCCGATACTACATTGTGTGAATAAAGCTGTGTCCAAAAAAAGAAACAATGAAAACAGAACAACAGATAGCAGAATGGAGCTATTAGAGATGAAGGATGTCTAAAAAGTACATGTACGTAATTAATATAATGTTAAACATTTAATATTCACGCCTGTATAGCGGATGTGCGTGAGTTGAAGAGTTCTCGAAAAAGGCAGTCCGGTACGAAAAAGCCCAAAAGTGGGTAGCTCCACAATTAGTTCTGGACCTATGATAAGGTTCCTGTGACACAAAAGGCCCTGATGCAATTGTGTGCACACTGCACATATTTAGCATGCTATAGAATTGTTTTTTATTAATACAGAAGAGTCTACGTACAGTGCGCCTGATGCAAATTACATCACCAAAATAGTACACGCATAGTTGTATAATGTATACCGAGAGGTTCCCTGCATTAATTTAGGAAAACGTTTTGTGATTACACTATTGTATTGCATTGCAGCAGCTCTAATGCGCCAGTTTTAAGGTTTTAAAGAAAGACAGTCTCATTAAAATTTTATAATTTTATTTAATTATTGTTTGTGCTATATGTATTTTTATGCTTATTAGAGTATCCTGACATTAGCTTAGCAAAATGCTAACACCAAACTCCATTTGGAGTCGAGTCAGTGCTATTTTTATGATCCAGAGTGTCTCTAATCAGTCACTTCTCAGTCCATTTCATTTAGGATGCTGTTTTTGTTTGGCGCTGAGGAATCCAGTTTAGTTCAAGACCAACTCACCTGTCGGCCGGACCGCCGGGTCTGATGGTTGTTATGGTAACCGGGCGAGATTTGTTTCTGTCTTCATAGGCACCTCCTACACGAAAAAAACAACAACTTGTTTTTAAATATTTAACACATGTAACCGTATAGCAAAACCTTACACTTCAGGATATTTCCTCAACATTACATGTTTCACCTACTGTACACTTAGCAAATGAGGTGAATCAAAACTCTAAATACTAGCTTAGTGGCACATAGTAAGAGCCATTTGCTCACCTCACTGAAATTCCCATCTCATTCTCAACAAAAGCACCAGATTATACATTAAAGCTGCTGCTCGCTATAAAATTGCATGCCATTGAATTCACAAATGGAGTCTCAAAGATGAAAAGAAAGTCCTCAAAATGCCTCTATGAGACAGATTTGAGAAAAGGAGCAAAGCTAACCAAGACCTTGAAAGGAAATATTTCTCTCTCTCTCTCTCTCTTTAAAAGACTTCCTACTCTAGATGGATCTGGAAAATGTTTTATTTTAATGAAGTCTAAAATGTTGCTTGGTAAATACTTGGAAATGGAGCGTTAGTGGCACAAATGAATACTGCTTCGTCTCTTTTCATCAGGCCCAAGGGCAGTGAAAGAAATCTTCAGAGATTTTTTGTTTGATGTAGATGTGAATGAAAGTGTGTTGATGAGGTACGCTCAAAGATATTTGAACTGGGATGTGAGGAAGTCTACAGAGGCACTCACCTCTGATGACGAAACCAAATGTATTGCCTTCTTTGTGCAGCGTCACCTCCACGTTTTTAAACATGACCCCTGAGCCCTGTACAGCTGAAGAAGGAAACAAGCAGTTCAAAGTTCTGCCGAGATTTCAATGCACAACCAGAACACATAAATGAACAGACTAAATTGCAGTTTACATCATTGAGAACGAGGTAACTTAGCACAAGATTGCTGTTATAAAACATCAATTTTATCGCTATTTTGTATTTTCAGATTAGCATAATGTCATACAGTATCATTGAAACGTGTTGGTTTCAAATAAGTTTAGAAGAATTTTATCAAATTGAAAAAAAAAGTTAATGTGCATACATTATGTTTGTGTGTATGTGTGTGTATGTATGAGTGTGTGTGTTTGTGTGTGTGTAAAATACAATAATTTAGATGAAAAAGTAAATAATTTGATAAATTACATATATACACACATATGTGCACACATATACACATGTAATTTACATTTATAAATGTGTGTTTCAAATAAGTTTTGAATTTGATAAAATTCTCTTATCAATTTGTAAAAATTGTTTATACACATACAGTTCATACACATATTGTTAAATTGTATTTTATGCATATATACCAATATGTGTGTGTGTGTGTGTGTGTAAAACACAAATACAGTAAATATGCACAATTATTTATATAAAAATATAAATGCGTAATTTATATATAATAAACAAACATATGCACACATTTAAGTAGATTTTTGTACTATTATACGTGTACTACAATTAGAAATTATTATATTATATTATATTATATTAAGCATTAATATAAAGTACATCTGAAATATGTACTCTGAATATGAAAGGATCCCATGTATAGAAAATCAGTTTCCTGGGCCAACATTCAGTTGTGTTTAGTTGTTTAACATACAGTTTAGTGTTTACTTTTCAACATATTTACCTGCAGAATGCTGCGACTGACCAAACAGAATCCAGTACTCCAGCTTTGTTATAATAAGTGATACAGTTGATTTTCTAATCTCACTTACAGACCGGCGGCAGCTCGTACTCGACCTCCAGGACGACCCTCTCCCCCACATTCTTGAGCAGACTGATGATCTCATCATGACGAAACTTGGTCAAGTTGATTCCATTCACGGACTTTATGTAGTCCCCTACGTTCAACTGGTCACTCCTGCAAAGAAACAGACCGAGAAATAGATTCTACGCATTTGCTGGAGAAAATGTGCGAGGAGGAAATTGCATAACTGAAAGAAGGAAGAAAGAACAGTGAATAGGCAGGAGAGAAAAGAGCAAACAAATAAAGAGAAGCAATAAAGACAGGCATGAAAATAAGGCGGAGATGGAGTCAGGTCGAGCTCGGAGGCGCTTTGATAGCTGATCTGAGCCCATGAAGGGAACACTTTGTTCTAAGAAAGCATCTAGTGAGATCAAGACAGGCTGCTCCAGTCTCCATCTCGCTCTCTCTCTGACACACATACACTCAGATGAAAGCTCTCGCGTTTTACAAGACGGCCTGATTGTCAACAGATTCTGGAAATACAAGTGTGATGTTAGGCAGTTTATTTCAGCTTGAGTAAAATTATAAGGGCAAGTGTCTCTGTGGTAATAAGATATAAGAGTTGATACGCAGTGAAACGTTTAAATATGAACAATTGATTTGAGGAAGAAAAGTATCTGTGACTGTGAAGAAGAGGGTATAAAGCGTGTGCGGGTTTTACTATACTACGTGCAGTGTTTCAGTGTTCTGGGATATCAGTATGGATCCTTTTTCTGAGGATTGTGGGTATGTGTGTTTAGGGGAGAGCTGATACACTAGCGAACAGTAGGTTGTCTGCCATGCCTGACAGCCAACAGGGAAATGGGAAGAAAGTTCTGGCTAATGCAGTATTGATTAAAATATTCTGTCTACCTTCTCACACACACAGAGAAAGAGAGTGACATTGTGTACAGAAAAAACTATGCACACACACAGAAAATACTTCCCAGAAAATGCTCCAACACGACTATGTAAACATTGATCTCTCTGGGCCTGTCTATTGATGTCTTAGCAAAAATTATTAGCATGAACACAAAAAGATAACAAAAACCTGACAACACAAAGCCTTCGAGGTGAATTTCTGCAAACTAGCATCTTACAAGACTGAACTGAAAGTTGTTTTTATATTTTCTAAAGAATATGTGATTGGTGCTTGCTAGCTGTACAAAACTAGCCACAACAACGCTAATGTACAGTTCATATGAGTGATTGCTACAGTATGAAGTTAGGGCATTTTAAATGTATTTACACTGAGCTATGGGGTTGCTAGGGTAGTTGCTAGGTGCCTTACTTAAGTCTACCCCAAATTTATGTTCGCTAGATAATGACTTAAGTACCTCTTTTCAGTGTAAGTCTAAGGAATTTTTTGTTCCCTAAAATGCCAAACAAAGATTTCAGACATTGCTCATGCCTGAAGCTGGAAGAGTTATGTGCTAAAAATTTGAGTTGGGTTCAAATTTTCACTCTAACAACAACAGCTTTAGCAAACAACACTAAATACTGTTTCTAAATGTTTCCCGAGTTTTGAATCGGAGATGTCAGACATCTTGAAAACACAGCACTGTTTTCAAAGAGCCGCAGTGTATTCCGAATTCAACCTTGCTAATACTGACCTGGCAGCGATGCCGCCCTGGCGCAGGTTGGAGACGCGGGGCTTGCCGTCTTTGTCGATGCCTCCGGAGACTGTCAGGCCAAGAGTGGTGCCTTCCTTCTTGATCAGCTCCACAGTGCTGGTGCCCTTAAACTCATCTGCAATGCAGAAGGAGGGATGAGGAAGAGGATCATTGGGGGAAATGTGAGAGGAAGAGCAGAGACAGGAGATGAGAGGGTTACAGGAGCAGAGGAGGCCAGCCGCTGCCATACCCCACTCTCCTCTAAATGATTGTGATCAGGCGTCCCAGTCTGGCCCTCTTTTACACACTCCTTTTCTCTCTTTCTCTCTGTGTCGTTCTACCCTAGCTGGTAATTAGTTATACACTCTAGGGTGCTCAGTGTGTGTGTGTGTGTGTGTGTGTGTGTCTGCACTTAGCAATAGGTCAAGGACACAGTCTTCCCCAGAGGTGCGCGGAAACTGACAAAACCTTCTTTGACAACACCTGGGAACATCTTCACTTGGAAAATGTTTAATTCAGTAAATAAAAAAAACGGATTAAAAACAATAATTAAAATAAAGAAAAAATGAATAAAAACAAGAAATAAAAATGAATAGATGAAAAAAAGCAATATTATAAATTATGAATAAATTAATATTATAAATATAATAAATGACCATATATACACACACACATATACATAAAATGTTATTATGAAATAATTATAAAATAAACAAAATAAAACTATATATATATATATATATATATATATATATATATATATATATATATATATATATATATATACACACACACACACACACATACACACACACACTGAAATGTATTCAGACACCTTTATTATTTCACACATTATCAAATTTTATTAGCTACAGTTTAGAAAATGCTAATAAAATATGACAGTTTACTTTATTTTGCTATTCTCACAAACATAAATTAACTATAGTGTTATAAATATTTTTAAGTTCTTTTAGGGTTATTTCACAATTTGAATTAGCTTCATATAAAAATGTAAATTTTTAGTATTTTTTCCAATTGCTTCCCTTAAATCATTCCGTCTTATTTTTACTATCTTTCTCACCGTCTTGCATAGATTGGACAGGTTAGGACAGACGCGTTGCTCCCCTATCGACTGGCTGTCATTCAATCCCTCAGTGGGATCGTCAAAGTCACAGTTAAGAATCCTGCATATCTGTGCACGCAGGGCGCTCTCTCCCTCCCTCTCAGACACCCTGCCATCACTACATCAGCTGTCTAAGCTGGAGAAGAAATAAAAACAAGGGATTTGTAATCCCTCTCTCCTGCCTGGAAGAAGGAAAAGATGGATTTATATGTGTTTGTTCGCTTTCCTTTCCTCTCTCAATATGTCTTTCTGTGGCGGGATAGATAGTGAGAAGTGACGAGGCTGTAAACCCCCCTGAGGCTACTGACAGAACAGAGTTGCTGAGCATCTCACCGCAGGACGACAGCAATAACGGGACACAGTCTACAAAAAGAGCCTCTTTGGTGCTTAAAGCCTATAATGAAAGACACTTGCTCTTCTTTAGCAACAAAAAAGCTTCATAAATATTCTGGGTAAACACCACTGATAGAACATGAAAGCACATTAATGGAGTGACTTAATTTTGAACTTGAAAGCATTTCACACCAATCCAAGTTTATAAACTACATGCAAATATGCCAAAATTAAGCCTTGCTTTTAATTTTGTAATTTGTTAAAGTGGGTGGAACATTCACTGAGATGCATTTTGAAAAGTTTCTGCTCTGAGAGTAAAAAAAAAACAATACTTAAATGATTAAAACAAGCACAAACAGAACTAAGTGTATCATCTTGATTGGTTAAAATGTACATTTCTTGCAATGCTTCAATATCGGTCGAAGCACAACCATTTCGGCATGCATACACTAGTGCATACACAGTTTCTGCATTGACAATGAAATCATGGTCATCTGTTACAAATCCATCAACTTATTTTTGCTTTAAAATCCATAACTGCAAAACCTTTACATGCAAATCACCCGCCCCGTAACCTCAGCAGGGGAAGAAACAGATATGACATTGCACTCGGTCTCAGATCGATACCGCTGCCATATGGAAATGGGAAGGGAGAAACGTGAAACGTGACCCAGGACAGAGGGAGGTTAGCATGGGTTCATATGCATACATTAGCAGGGCTCTTGCAGGGCAAACATACTGATATTTCAAAGACATCAAATTAATTGAAAGAGAAATCAAACTTACTGTATAATGTGCCAACAGGAACTGATGAATAATTTAGTGTGTGATTGTGTGTTTGGGCATGATAGATGCAAAACATCTTGTCTTGAGAGAAAAAAATTAGAATCAATATTAACGGGAGTTCAATCTATAAACAGGCCTCATGTTGTGTGCCAGTATTTTGATAATTAATTGTAAAATAACTGCTGAATTTGCCTTCAGCTTTCATCAAATAATTTGATTAAAAATAACCTTACACTGCTGGGGATTCGCCTGACAGCAAAAAATGACAGTGGGACAAATCATCAATGTTGCTGTCATTTCTCTCCTCACATTCGGGTGAGGAATATACTGGGAATATATTTCGGAGGTTTGTGGCAGCATTAAATTAACTCCCTTGAAATGTGGTAAATAGTTAAAAATGCCACATCTACAGTGTTTTAACAGATTAACATTAGGTGAATTTATAATAAAATGTATTTCATAGTTCTGGTTGCGAAATGTCTTTTTGAACTGTTTCTTTTTCGTAAATACCCTCCAAGCCAATGCATCCTTCATGCATGTTGTGAGCCCTGTCACGCAGCTGCACCGGGGGGCCCAGTGGGGTCATTCAATATCCAAACAATTTGTGGCACAGTATGCCATGGTCATATTACAAGCTCTGTCTTAAGCTGTCTGGGGAAAGCGTGGTTCTCTCAGTTCACTGAGGGTTCAGAGTAATATCTCGGCCCAGAGCAAGAAAAAGGGCCACTGGGATCTAATGAGCTGTGCTTTGAGGGCTACACTGGGACAGGTGTGGAAGTTGATAAGTTGATCCCATTACTCGTGGTTTCATTTCATTCTATGTCCTCTCTCCCACCTTTCCTGTTTGAATGAGGCAGACAGAGCGAGTGTTGCTTTGCCATGTTGCTACAGTAATGAGACTGGCCATCGGCTTTCTCAAAGCTGACAGATTTCTGTGGCTGGATCGAATGCTATGCCCATCAGACGGGTATTGAGGGGAAGAGACAGAAAGATAGCGCTTGACACAGCATGTGCGAGAATGATACAAAGCAGGAGATAAAAGTACAGATGGGAGTCGGTGATGGAGAGAGCAAGATATAGACGTCTACCTTGCCATTTGAGGCACTTGCAGGTTAAAACACTTATCACTTTTTCAATCTGTGGCAGAAAACATTAATCTGCGATCACAGACTGATCCAGATAGCATACTTGATAGATAATGCACTGAAAAATCCAACCAAACACAGGAAAAAAATATAATAAAAAATAATCCTTCAGTCCAAGAAGCAAACCAACACTCTATCATTTATTGTCCAAAAGTTAAGTTACATTTTTAAACATACATTTATTAATTATACATTATTTTAATAATATTATGTAAAAATATTTGTTATTAATAAAAATGTATTTCCATAAATTGCACAAATGTAATGTAATTTAGGGATGCTATATATATATATATATATATATATATATATATATATATATATATATATATATATATATATATATATATATATATTACTAAGCAAATGTTGGATATGTAATTGAACATGCTCAGTTGCTGTATTTTTACATTTAGATGACCTTTTTCCATTGTCTAATGCTTACTTAAAGCTAATTATTTTGACAACATAATAACTAAATTATATAATAATTAACCATGTTAAATGTAATCTTGAGTAAATGTCAAAATGAATAGCAATGATATTCAATAAAAAAATAAAACCAAAATGAATAATAAATCCACCTTTATTCCCATATAAAATGATGGGTTTTAGTATTTTATGATTTTATTTATTTGGACAAAACAGTATATAATTCAATACAGTATATGATAAATTTTGTACAGCTTGATTGGATGCACAACCTTGATGCAAACAGTAAAAGTTATAAGACAACCTTTCCCCATTCTTTTAAAGACTGACTAATTATGTTTATGTTTATGTCTGAAATCACTGGGGAATATTTTTAGCAATAGCCCAAAAAAAACAAAAACATTGTATGGGTCAAAATTATAGATTTTTCTTTTATGTCAAAAATAATTAGAATATTAAAGATCATGTTCCATTAATATATTTTGTAAATTTCCTACCGTAAATATATCCAAATTTAATTTTTGTTTAGTAATATGCATTGCTAAGAATTCATTTAGACAAATTTAAAGGAGATTTTCTCAGTTTTCGATTTTTTTGCACCCTCAGATTCTAGATGTTTAAATAGTTTTATCTTGGTCAAATATTGTCCGATCTTAATAAACCATACATTAATCGAAAGCTTAATTATTCAGTAAATAAATCTAAATTTCGAAAAACTTAAGACTTTAGGTTTTGTGGTCTAGAGTCACATTTAGCTGTGTTTTTCCCTACTGTTCGCCACCAGCTGCGAACCTCATACAGTATGCAGGAAAATACTTCTGTTTTCTATGAAAAGCTCAGGCAGGGACAGCAGCGAGGTGTCTGTGACATTGCTTGGAGGTGTTATGAAAACATTTGGTGAAATGCCCGCTGTCAGTTCACGGTTTAACTCTCTATGAAGGCTGTAGGCGTACTAGCAGGTGGGCTCAGCAATGAATGGGCTATCCACCATTGAAACTTTTAGCAGTCAAAATGACAAATTGGGCCATAATTCAATATAGAACCAGGAATGACTAATGGTTGATGCTAGCAACCATTCACAGGATATAAAAACAAACACATGCATAAACAATTGCTTCAATTATAACATGGATGGAAAAAAAGATTGCATTCATTAAACAATTTCTAAACCGGCCCTTCAGAGGGAGGAAAAATTATATAACTAATCAAATAAAAAATTTAATTTGATATTTGCAATCTGAGAATAAACGATCTGGTGTTTAAATAATACAGCATCTCTCTTTGATGATGTTCAGTCAAGCAGACTTTTACACTGAGACACGCAATTCCCTTTTTGTGTCATCAAACTCTATTCAGTCCAGTAAAATTGACAAACAGTGGTTCTTAAAGGCTGATTTTCCTTCTGATGGACATCATTTTGAAGTTGTATGTGAGACAGAGATCAATATCCCTGAACAGAGATCATTTAGAGATAATCAGAATAGTTGATAAACACCACAATAATGCACTTCTTTAATATCACCCAAACCACAAGCAAGAAGTACTTCTGGACGTCATTTTAATACTCAAAAGGCAAAATTTCTGTCTTAATGTGTGAAAAACTGCCTGTTCTTATTTGTATGCTGCACTAACTTCTCCGCAGGAGGACAAAACACAAATTAAAATACTATCTATTGGCTCCTGCAACAAACAGGGTCTTCTGGGAGAAAAAAAGTTTCAGCGCATTTATCATGGATTTTGCACCATTGAGGTATGAAGTACTAGCCCGCACATCTGCTCACAATCTCTTTACTCATCTGCCTTTGACATTCAGTTTTAAACCTCTCAGAGAAACCAGGTTTGCTTTTCGACTTTGGCCACATTTGGACTCTTTGGCCACATTTAACTCTTAATTATATTTACACTCTCAGTAGTTCATTTAATTAGTTTGCTCACAATGTTTAACAATACACATCACAGAGGATTGTAAGAAGTAACATTGTCAACAAAGGAGTTGGCCATTTCATCCAAAAATCATTGATGATTTCAATGATGAATGCGGAAAATTATATATTTTGACTTGCTAAGGCTACTTTCTTAAATAGCATTTGTCTGTATATTATATATACAGTTATTCTAAATAATAAAGCATGCATTTAAGTCTATAAATACATTTACTCTATTAAAAATGGGGTCAGTATTTTTATTTAAATACATAAATGCTTTTATTAAGTAAGGATGCATTCAATTGACCAAAGGTGACAATAAAAGACATTTAAAATGTTCTAAACATCAAACATATTTGTTTATTCAACTCTTTATTTAGATAAAAGTACAATTAGATAAAATAATTAAATACAAACACATTTTAAAAGTAAAAAAAAAAAAAATGAATCAATCATGGGTTAAAAGTTTCAAGACCTTTTTAATGTGACCTTCTGCAAGTTTTAATAAGAAAAAAACCTTGGGGATATAAAAGTGTCTGAAGTTGAAGAAAACCCCAACAACAAAACTTCCCTAAGAAACTCCGCTCACAAGAAAGCACCACAAACAGCCCTTAAAATGAGCCAAAACCTCCATTAAGCTTTCACACCTTCGACAGCTTGATAACGGACCTCAGGCCAAATTATTAGACGCCTCTGCGGTTGCACCCTGCATTACATGCAGCTCTGAAAGTGCTAAATCACTTTAATGCACTAACATTTTCAGCTTGCAAGCTAGCGTCCACTGCCATCCACAGATAACTCATCTGTCAGCAGCCTGTCTCTTTCACTCATTCTGTGCCTGCCCAATGAATGCAAACATGGCATTTAAAAGGAGATGTGTATGCCAAGGGACAAGCGTGAGCTCGTGTGGTAGCAGGAAATTGAGGCTATACAGTACATGAATGATGCGTCCGTATCTCTTCAGCAGCAGCCCAGTGAGCTTTGGGATGCTCCTGCACTGCAGGCCTCAGCTCCTCTGTATGTTGCTTAAAACATGCTGTGATTATAACCAGTTAGAGAACACGACCCCTGGTGGATTCATTTGCGAAATTCCAAGTAACAATTTGCTAATCCCCTCATCCATATTAATAACAACGCAGAGGACTAATCGAGGAGATTTAAATGTGCAGCGAGATCAGTGAAGGTGCACGAATGGAGAGACTTCAGCCATTCTCAGCATTATTTCACAGCGGTTTGAGTGACTCTCCTGGGCGTCTCTCTCAGCGTTATAAAAACACAGAGATAGAATCTTGGAAAGAGAGAAAGGAGACTTGTTGAATCTGAAATGAAGTCATCAGGCTTTTCTAGCCAAGATGTCTTTGTTTTGCTACTGTTATTTTCAAGAATTTTACATATGGTTTACTTTCAGTTCATTCACTGGATTGTAGAATTGAATTCCGCAAAAAGGTGTTGAACTGGAATATGAATTGAAACGATAAAGAGAAATTTAATGCATTAAAGCTACTAACTAAATTAATGTTTTTGAAAGCTACTGTTCAAGTAGGATTTAAAAAAAATAAATTAGTACTTTTATTCAGCAAGGACACATTAAATCATGACAGATCAAAATCAAAAGTGACAGTAAAGACATTTAAAATGTTTTTATTTATTTATTTTTTATAATAAATGCACCCTTTGCTACCTCAGTTCAAATTCCAAAATTGAAATTGCCTTCAAATCAATTCTGAAATCTGAAATGAATTCCTAAATAGTCTCAGGTTGAGGGGCACAGCACAAAATTCATCATTAGTTGCTACATGAATCCATTTCCCACTTTCCCAGCATATAAATGTTTTAAAACTAACACTTTAAAAATTCAGGATATCTACACTTACCAGATGCATTTAGAGTCTTTGGAGAGTCTAAGCATGGGAAGCTTGTTCTTTCTGTCTCTCTAAATAAAGCCACTCGGCTCTAGTCACGCTTCAGCTTAATGCTTCACTTTCAATCCTTTGTTTAAATTGATTTTATTATTCATAAACAACTCATGAGCATTATTTTTTTTGTTGTTGCATAAAACAAGATATAAACTTAGTGATTTAGTATTCTAATTATTAGTATTCCCTCAAATCATATAAACAGAACTTATCCAACATGTATGGAATACTAAATAATTCAAGCATAATGCAAATGAACAAATTAAAAGCCATTATAAAAGATTCTATCATCAGAATATGTTGCAAATTTTAGAGTGACTAATTGTGATTAGATAAGGCTCAGGCCTTGAGCAAGTCAGTAACGGACAATAATAAAAAAAATAATAATAATAATAAAAAAAAAAAAAAGTAAGTGATTTTCTTAGGAAGCATTATGAGAAGTGCCACCATCTCTGGCACCCTCAACTGCAAAACCATCTCACCGAACTCAGCAGGAGCATCACAGTCTGCTCCCAATCTGTCTTCAGATGGATGTTTTAATATGGCAGTCCAAAAAGCCCATGCCCACGGTATGGAGCTACATCAGAACGTGGGCACGAGGCCCCAAAGCCTTCATTCTAAACGCTAGCCGCTTCTGAAGATGGGTTTGATGTGCTTAGAGCTCCATACTAAGAGATTATACAGAAAATTTATTTCAACACCCTCCGAGACATATTTTTACCTCTAGCATAGAAATGTGCTCCGCTTCAAAACAGATCTCAACTAACACAGGAGGGGCACAATTCTTTACAAAAGTCTTTAAGCAGAAATCACTCGCTACAAATGCTTTAATAATCATGATAAAAGTAAATTCAGTCAAATGTGTTCAGACATTGACCAGAAGCATATGCTAAATAATGTAAAGATATTGTATAAAAGGTTTGTGGCGAGTGGGGCGGGGCCGAGAGGCGTGGGACTCGATACTAGCGGTGGGGCTCAGGTGTAGCTCATCTCCAATCACTACACCTGGCCTCACTCCTCGTTCCCACGCCTCTCGGCCCCGCCCCACTCGCCACAAGGTTAATCAAAAACACTTATATGTAAAATATTGAAATGTTGTGAAATTAAATATATTAGATATATTATTAGATTAAATTAGATGAAAAAAGCTTAAAAACATTTTTTTTTTACTACAGTATGTTCCCTTTGCAACAAACTTGATTTAAAATAAGTTTAAGCACTAAAGTTATTAAATCTAAAATTCAGAAAAAAATTAATGAAGGCTAAATAGAACTAAATATACTAAATAAACTAAATATTACTATAACACTGGTAACAACAGCATCTAAAATAAACACTATCCTGTTTGAAAAAAAAAAAATATATAAGGCTTCATCGAGCTAGAAGCATTGGAAGGTTAAGCTAAGATAAGCTAAGCTAACATGACACAACAACAGCCATTGAAACAGCCACCTGAAATAAACAACAACTATTTTGCCGAGTAGTGCCTAATGTTGAGTTCAAGTCAACATTTCAATTTCCAAATTTCTACATGAAACTTTTAACAGAACTTTTGAGATAATAGTGTATGATGTTACACAAAAATGGCGGCACATTGGTCAATGTACACTGTAAATGATAAACAATCACTTTTTTATCTGTCACTTTTCGAGAATCATACTACATCACACCTTCAAATAAAACCCAGCATATTTTACACTATTACTGCAGAGACAGGTTAGACATTGTGCTCTGTACCTGGAATACTCTGTCTCCTAATGGCCAGAGCACCATCTGGTGGCCTGGAGGGATTGGAGTGTTTAGTGTAGGGCCCCTCATCTGAAAAACAAGAAAACCAAGACATTTGAAAACCACAATGGTTTTCATAAGCAAAACCTTGTCCTTATGTTCACATGCAAGCAATACACACAAAATCAAAAGGCGCTGAAGACAAGGGGGCGTTCTTCACAGGAAATAATAGCTGTCAAAGACACAGCTATAACAATGACCAACACACTCTCAGAGACGTAGCCTTCAACAACAGTCAACTGAACAAGAAGCTGTCAGCTCTTCACACACATGCTTAAATGTATTAAAAAGGCACACAGACAACAACATCGCTCTCCCCAGCCAGTCCTACATGTTGAAAAGAGAACAGTGGCCACCCGTCTGTGATATATGGTGAGTGCATCACCGCTCTCTCTGAGTGTGAGCAGCTCCAGCTGAGGTTATCCGATTGTGTGCTCAGATTTATAGCCGTGGAATACCGAGCAAAGACAGCGGGGAGTCCCGTCATTATGAAGCCCTTAAAGAACAGCGGGACAGCTGTTTGCTTTGACTGCAGTAGCAAAGCGCAGCCAGACTCAACAGCAGATCACACGTATCATATCAGTGCCCACGAGACTGGATGGAAATGTATACAGCAGGAAAAGGATGACAATTATAAACATCCTTTCATTATATCCCATCATTTCTGAACATAAGTGGACGGCAATCTGCTTGGTGAGGCACGCTATTAAGTCGTGGCCTAATGGTTTGAGATTTGGACTCGTAATCCAAAGGTTGTGAGTTCAAGTCTTGGGCCGGCAGGAATCATAGGTGGGGGGAGTGAATGTACAGCGCTCTCTCCAGCCTCAGTACCACGACTGAGGAGCCGTTGAACAAGGCACTGAACCCCCAACTGCTCCCCGGGCGCCGCAGCATAAATGGCTGCCCACTGCTCCGGGTGTGTGTTCACGGTGTGTGTGTGTTTACTGCTGTATGTGTGCACTTTAGATGGGATAAATGCAGAGCAAGAATTCCGAGTATGGGTCACCATACTTGGCTGAATGTCACGTCACTTTCACTATTAATCTTGTTCGCAATTAGGGTGAGAACTCTGAACAAATCCTTTTTCATAAGAATTGATGCACTATATTTAGTATGATGTTAATTAGTATGTAGTAAGTAGTATGGAGCACTTAAATTAGAAGTTAATATGATACAGTTGAGAGATGATGGTTATTAATCCATGACTATTATTGCCTTTCTAGAACTGTTAATGCACCATTGTATCTGTTAATGTGTCTTGTCTGCAATGCAAATATGTAAATTATATGCAGATAAGGTCATGCATAATGATCTTAAGCTGCTCAAGGGAGAATTTTATGAATATACTAATAATTGCCTAAAAATGTAATTGCTAAATCGTGTGTCGATAAACAGATATTACTGGTGGCCAAAAGTTTAGAATAATCCAGTTCTTTAATGTTTTTTTTAAAAAGAATGTTTCTCTCCAAGGCTGCATATATTTGATCAAAAATACAGAAAAGGCAGTGATAATATAATATATTCCAACAGTTTATAATAACAGTTTTCTATTTGAAAATATTTGAAAATGTAATTTATTCCCATGATGCCAAAGCTGAATTTTCAGCATCATTACTCCAGTCTTCAGTGTCACATGCTCCTCCAGAAATTATTTTAATATGCCCATTTGGTACAGGATATAAATCATATTTGAAAATATATTGAAATATAGCACAATTATTCGAAACTGTAATAATATTTCACAACATTACGGTTTCTATGGTATTTTTATTAAATAACCTTGGTAAGTATAAGAAACTTCTTTCAAAAACATTTAAAAATCTTAATTTCAAATTTATGTGATTTTGAAATCTGTTCAAAATTAGTGTGTGTTTCAACTCCCATCTCCATGAGTTAGTAATTTATTTGAAAAAAAAAAAAATTCCAAACTTGTTTAGTAACACTGATAAAACATTATGAAATATCATGCAAATATGATGAAATATAAAAAAATTGATATACAGTATGTATACAGACTATACAGTATGAATGAGGGACACAGTTTATGCTTCATTAGCATCACTTAAATGAG
>NC_068374.1:36280191-36302765 GCF_023724105.1 Carassius gibelio | reverse complement strand
ACAGATTAAAGTTTGCACTTGGGTTAAATGAAGTCATCTGCGAAGTACATTTGAAGCATTTTTCATCCTTTGTGTTTGGAGTTTCCTGCTATTTTCAGTTCTTCTAATGCCACGGTCTGCTTATTTGACTTTTCTTGGGAAGTAACTTTTCCCTTTTCCACTTTTGGGAATGTCTCGCCCCTCTTGTCCTCTCTGGAAAACTAGTGGAGGTGTTTGGGCACTTGTATGATCTCTATTCTGCCATCTGGAGTGTTTCTTGTTGTTGTTCTTGTGTAGTTTTCAAACTTAGTGTCGAGGGCCGTGTGTTTCTTTGTGTTGGAGATGTTGGGGGTGGGGGGGTCTTGTTCACTATCTAGGGTGAACGTGGCCTAAAGTCTTCATGTGTCTCGGCCTGTTGCTGATCATGCTTGTGTTGAGTCCTGTGGGCTATTTTCCTCTTTTGCATGTTGGATCTATAATGCTGCACTTGCACGTGTTTTAGAAGCTTAATGCCAAGGAGTACTATGATAGCACATGGAGCTTGTGTGTGTGTGTGCTGAGTGTTCATCATGTTGTGTTTACATTGTGTTCTTAAAGATATTGCATGCATTGTCATGCTACAAGTAAACAAATCAATAGAAATGTCCAAAATGACTCCAAAGGATGGTCATACACTGGTGCTATGTAACAAATGTCAAGTCTAAAATGCATGCTCAAAAACATTACTTTATCCACTGTGTGTTGAAATGTATAACATGGTAATTACACTGCATTTAAAAAAATGGTGTAGCACTTTGGGATTTTATGCCCAATGGTGTCTGTCCATAAAACCATGGTGTTTGCATTGCAGATGCTACTGTTCAAGCATTACTTAAAATCAGGTATTTTTTTAAAGGAATTAATATTTTTTTTTAATCAAGGATGCATTCAAATTGATCAAAAGTGACTGTTAAGTCATTTATAATGTAACAAAATAGTCATCATCTTATAAATGCTGTTCTTTTGAACTTTCTATACAACTACGAATCCTGAAAAATAACATTTATGACAGTAATTACGAAAATTTGAACGTATATTAAAACAATTATTTAAAATTGTAATTTCACAATTTTACTATATTTCTGAACAAAGAAATGGAGCCTCAGTGAAGCTGTGTTTAAAAACACAATATAATCATAATTAATGCTCAACATCATGGTATTTCCATGCTACATGCCCCAAGCACTTTTGGATATTCTTTTGTCAGTGTAAACTGCATCCCAAAAGTGAAAGTAAAGCCAGTATTGTGGCTTTTAATATTTCATAGTCATCTACCTGTTGATGTTCATCAATGGAGGTGCTGATTATGACTCCAGTGAAGCTGTTATTGGAGCAGTTTTTGGATAAGGCTTCTTGCTTTTCTTGTCTCGGATGTTTAATGAGTTGCTTCACGAATTAAAGAAAAGTGTAAAATCGCAGTGCTCTGTTTGATGACGTTTGTCTTCTGAAAGCTGCCAGTTTTTCCCCCTTCAATATTTCAGATTGAAAAGCATTTATTGCATAGAAATTAAAACAATGTTATTTATAAGAGCTTGCATTCCTGTTAGCTATAATAAAAAATAAATCCATGTATAGACGTAAACTTGATATTTGACGCTATGGAGACTCGCTGGTGGTCTCTTTTGGTGGTTAACTGAGTTCAGATGTGGTGCATTCTGGGAAAACACTCTAACAGCGCGTCTGTAATGTAGAGTCATTGTTCAGATAGAAGCGGCAGTCGGATTATTTTAGATCGTATGCGTTCACGTCAGATTTGATTACTAGACCCAGAGTCCATAAATGATCTGAAAGCATGATTGTCTGTTATGCATCTCCTTCCCTACAGGATCATAAACCTGTTTGAGCTGAAAGAGAGAGAGAAGCAGATCAGGACCAGGATGGCGACAGCGGGGACCGACATGGAGCTGAACGACCTGCTGGACTTCAGTGTTGTAAGTCAAAGAAACTCTTCTCTTTAGTTTGTGGATAGTTGACATCAATGTGAAGCAGTGTGACCTGCAGTAAACTGTGCTGTGAGGGAGTCAGAAGTAAAGGCTGGTGTTTATTATATTGTACCTTATTGCCTTTAATAATTTATAATTATAGACTCAAAATGAATACAAATAGAATAGAAAATGTATATGAATACATATATATATATATATGTATTTGTGTGTGAATATGTATACAGGTTACTAAGATACTATTATAGTTTTGAAAATAGATTTTATATTTTCAATTTTAATTGTAGTTAAAGTTTGGGTAATTATGAAAGTTTTTTTTTTTTTTTTTGTCCCTATGGTCATTTATAATTTTTCCAGCTTTACTAAATTAAAATGAGATGTTGCTTTGCTTTAAAAAAAAAAAAAAAAAAAAATTATTATATATTTTCATTTCATGTTTTGTTTTTGAATAACCATAACACCCCTAACATGAACTTTCCTTAATTTGTTAATGTTTATTTATTCGTTTACTTATAAATAAATTTACAACAATACAATTTTAAAATTATAATTTTTTAATTCTTTAAATAAACACAAATTTAATTTACACTTAATTTTAACTTGGAAAAAATCATATAGAACCTAAATAGATAAATAATGAAGAATTACATTTAAGTACAAATGTTATGTTTCAACTTTTACTGATGCATAAGATCTGTAATACGCATGTTGTTGTTGTTTTTTTTTGAAGCAATGGCATGTATTTTCTCTGCTTATTTTTCTCTCTCTTCCTTCGGTAGATGTTTCCTCATCCGGTGTCGAACGGGAGAAACCGAGGCCCTACTGTTCCCAGCAGTCAGTATGGTAGGCAATCTAAATTACACTGATTATAGAAACGACTGATTCAGGATACAGAGAGAGTGATATAATCCGAAGATGACTTTCACTCTTTTGGATGAAACGCGTGTGGATGTGGTTAGGGTCCGAGTGTTTGCGAGGCCTGTTTGATCCTCGTCATTCTCTCTCTCAGCTGTCGTTCCTCCATCACGGCGGAGGAGGGGATGATGGGAAATGATAGTCGTCCTCTCACCCCTGCGAACAATGTCAACAAACATTAAAACAACACACAAAACAGCCCCCCGCTAACGTCACCGTCTCACCCAAATGAAGTCTCTTTCTGTTATTCAGAAATTGCATTCTGTTTGATTTGAAATCAGAGGTTTTTGTTTGAATATGTTCGGTGGCTTTTCACCATTTACAGTTTAACCCAAACAAGCTTTAATTCATAAGGTGTGCCACCAGATCTACTACTGATCACAGAACCGTGCTTCACGGAAAGTGTGTGTATTTAATGATAGTTTTGTGTTCATCTAAAACCAAAACATTAGACCGTGATATAATATTTTCCTGTTAGTGGTGAACTGTGTAACATTGAATTTTTAATGAATAATTTAATAGTAGAGCTTAATCACTTTATGTCTGTAAATATTAAACCGCACGAAGTCTTTTAATGTGAAGTCTCAGTCTTCATGACAACCTGCCATAATAAAAGTCCAGTTTAACTTGAAGAGTTTGTGACACATTACTGTGAGTTGTGCAGTTGAATATACACCAAGTAGAAATAATAATATAAAATTAAATGTATCTATTTATTGCACCATTGTTTCCATTTTTAACAGCAAACTTTTATTATTCAGCACAACTGTCACCAAAAAATAAAAGAAAGTTTTAAATTGTCATGCCACATTAGTTTACAACGTAAAAAAAAATAATTAATTTGTATTAAATCATAAATCCATAAAAATAAAAACAGACAACACTTTTTGAATTTGTTTTTGAAAAATAAAACATTTCCTAGGGCAATATGTAAAAAAAAAAAAAAAAATTATAAAAATTTTACGAAGCGGTTTAAACACGCTTTTTGATTATTAAAATTTTCAGAATCCAGAAAAAAAAAAAAAACTAAATTTCATAGGGCCCTAAAAATGTAATTCTTTTGAATCTTGTAATGGTTCTTAAACCGTATGCATTTAATGATTTCAATTAATTAGACATGGTTTTTGATTACTTAAATTGAATTAAATAATAAAATTAAAACAGTTGCTAGAATGATATTAAAAATGGGGAAAAACCTGAATTTGGGAAATAATAAAACGGATTTGATGTTCAATGCCCTATTCATGTGAGTGAGAGTCAATGGTGTCCAATGTTGTTTTTCAGAATAACAACTTCTGTGTTTTTCTGATGGAAGTAAGCCATACAGGTTTAGAATGACATGAACCGTCTGTCGTCTTTTATTCATTCTGAATTCTGCGTAAAATATTTAATGTAGAGTTTGAAATCCGATCCGGAGACGGTTCGTATCTTTGTCCAAACGGCACAATCCTCCACACAAAGCACAAAAGTGGTTCATAACTGGATAGATGGCGTGTGGGGAAGCGTATGGTTTCTGATTGAGAGAATATGAGAGTTATGACTGAATCCAGCAGAGACGTATCTGCTCATCAAAGACTAAACCACATGCTTTCTTTTAGCTCTGAATAGCGAGAGAAAAGTCCTGCCCAGTGTTTGCGCTTTGTAATTTATCAGTCGATTGTTTGACCTTCTGTGTTGATTCGAGTGGGAGGATATTGTGTTTTATGACACAAAGATGCATTGAGATTTGCTCTGAAGTTTGAGGAGGCCGTGTGCGTCTGTCACCGGCCACAGTTTCATTTACTGAGCACCTGAAACTGAGAATAAGTCAGATATTTATAACGGCAGAACTGGAGTTAAAAATACAGAGAAATGCAAAGAGTTTTCATGAGTAGGAAAGAAGAATCATCTTCCTGCTACAGTGACAACATTCAGCGTTTCACTTCATGTATTTGCTCTGAAAGGACTTTAAATGTTTTCCTTTGACTCATCATCGAGGCCAAACAGCTGATTGATAATGTTCAGTGCACGAAACACAATACTGAAGAAAATGAACACTAAGAGAAATCTAGGGAATTGCTAACAGCTTGCACTCATTGCACACACCGTAAAAACTCAATAACCCTTAATAATATCGAGTATATTAGACTTTTGATATGCATACTACATTAAAATGTCCTGAGATGTGCTTAACTAACAATAATCATGTTTTATTTTTGTCAGATTCCACATTTGTGGACTTTTGTTGTTGCCTTGCATTTAGCATGCTTCAAAATATTTCCCATAAATATTGCGATTTAATATCATTCTATTACAATTTGACTTAAAATATAGTTAAAAATAATAGACTAGATATTAAAGCAACCCTGTACAATGCGATTAAATGATGTCTTATATTAGCTAATGTCTAATAAATTCAGTGTGTGAGCTGGAGTCTAAGTATAAGTTAAGCACAGATATATTTTCACTGCGCTTTTAAGAACTGCCAGGTTCTCTGATTGTGGGCGGAGCTTATGTGCAAACCACACTCTCTCATTGGCTGGTGCTCTCCCATCATCATCATCCCATATATTTATAATTCTTGACCGACTGATGATGTTAAGAGTGTTATTTTAGATATTTCAAAAGCTGTGCCATTTCCCAAACATTATATAATAGAAGTAAACAAAAAAATGGCGATTCAGTTGTCCGTAAAGTACATTTTTAACATAATTGCTCAAAATTTTTCAACTTGTCATGTAGGCCACACAGCCATTTATTACAAAACTGATTGAAAATGTATTTAACGGAATACTGTAAAGATATTTTTCAGTACAATGCAGTGCTGTAAGAATCAGGAGGACGTTTTTAACAGCTTATAACAAAATTCACTGTGTTTCTTGATCTTATATCCTGTAAATCCTGTAAATCCCCATCCTTTCAGTATGCAGACTAAATCAAACTAACCTGAGATGAGCGTGTGAGTCACACGGAGGGAGATGTAGTAATAAATGGTGTTTGTTTCAGTGTGAGCGTGATGTTTTAATGTGTTTGTGTGTCTGGGACCCGTGTAGTCGTGACTCGTTCGGCTCGGCGTTTCTCTGCTCGTAATTATAGCTCTGCTGTGTGTGTGTGTGTGTGTGTGTGTGTGTGTGTGTCCTGAGTCACTGTGAGCTCACCGACTCGCTCACGATCCCCTCGGGACACACACTCTCTTCTTCTAACGCCTCTTGTGTCGAAGCGGACAGGTAGAGCTCAGGATGACACAATAAAACCATGATTCATCTGCTCATAAATCAACATCCTTTCATTAACGTCTAGATTTCTTTGATACAAAATCCACCCATATATGTTTGTTTTTCATTAAAGGTTTGACCGTTCTTGCCTGGCGTTTAACATGCTTCAAAAACGTTTACGGCTGATATTGCTGTAAGTCAATGTAGTCCAAGGTTTCTTAAATGTTCTTGAACGCATTGACCTCAAATATTACTTGAGGTTCCTTAAAGTGTTTACTGGAAATGTTTACTTGTCGATTTTCAATCGTTCATGATTATCTGATATTGGCTAATGGTCACAAGACATCCAGGTTAACTAAATCCTTCAATATTTTAATATTTAATAAGAGGGTTCTTTTTTTAGTATTTTTTTTTATTTAATTGAAAAATTTTCTGATTTAATCAAATCAAAATGCCTACACCTGCTTAGGGCCCTGTGAAATGCATTTTGAAAAATGTTGTATTTTTAAAAAAGATATTTTTTTAATTTTTAGACACTTTTTTTCTTTAAGAGACAAATTTTTAGACCTATAATTTTACCAATTCATAATATTAATGTATAATTTTTTCAATACCAGTTTTAATTATAATGTTAATTACCATTATTTGAATTATATATTATCTTATAATATTATTTAAGTTTATATTATCTTGTTTATTGTTTACCAGTAATTGTCTTGATTTTTTTTTTTTTTTTTCAATTTAAACAGATTGAGTTCACTTGGGTACGGTGACCCCCCCAAAAAAAATAAATAAAAAAAAATAAAATGTATATATATAAAAAATCTATTAATAAATCATATATATATATATGAGATTTATTAATAGATTCTTTTTTTTTTTGCATTTGCGTCAAGTTTCAAAACATGTAAAAAACATGTAAACATTTTTTTTAATAATTATAATTTTTTTAATGATTTATTTTTTTGCATCACGTTTTAAGTTTAAAAACATGTCTTGATTTGTACATTTTTTTTTTTTTTTTTTTATGATTTTTTAAAATTGATTTAAACATTGAGTTCACTTGGGTACGGTGACCATTTGGTTAAAATAATGCTCCCTCAGATTAAACGAAGTCCCCCGTGTCACACCATGTCCCAAACCTCTTTTCCTCCGTGCTCCTGACTCCTCCAGGAGTGTTTTATCAGACTGAGTGAGCAGAGCTGAAACACCACATCATTCCTAAACTTTGCTCTGATTGGTTTGATATCTCTTCTCCCGTTCTGAACTCTACCTGTTTGCGGTGTACATAAAGCGTGCTTGTGTTTCGGAGAGCTCTCTGTCCTCTGTGGATCAGCTGTAGTCATTAGACGCCCAAAGGCCACGGAGCAAAGTTTTGTTTATTCAGCTGCGGAGGGGAATGTCTCATAACTCCAGCCATTCGCTCGTAATCTAAAGAGTTTTCTGGCTTCCTGGAGAGCAAAAGAGCCTTTTTTCTGAATGAATTCCTCACTTTTCCACCCACTAATCAGTTCTGTTAATTGAAGTGAATATTCAGTGCGCTTATGAATATGGATCACCTCTATTTTTGAGGGTATTTTTCATACTGTGCTGAAATGTCATCACCCTCCTGTTGTTTCTCGTGCTGTATTTCACAGTATTAGCTGTCTTTCATCTCTGTCTTTCTCTCCCACCCGCCACGGATCGCTGTAAATATCAATCTCACTTCCTTCACCTCGACTCTCATGATCCGGATCACAATTGACCAGACCGGCTGCTATAAATATATATTATAAGTGTCTTTGTGAATTATTCATCTGTTCATGTTATTAAGTGTTATCAACAAGATCTCTTGCTTACCATTGACCACAACTAGTGAGCTGCCTTGCCTTTCATTCCCTACATAGGCAGCATCCTATCTAGGGATGTTCAATAGTATACTACTTTAAAGTTTTATTATGTTATTTATTATTTTAGAATAGTGTTATATGATATATATATATTATAATATTGATGTTTATTTGCCTGTTTTACATTTTGAATACTTGATTGCTTTTAGTTAATCTGATAATTTAATGCACTTGATCTTTATTTTTATTGCATATCAGATATTATTGCATATATAAGCTAATATTGATATTTAACTGCCTGTTTTTATATTTTAATTATCCATTATCGAGCATTCACTTAATCTAATTTAATAAAATATAATTTAATCTTTTTTTTCTTCAGTATATCAATTAGTATTGTGATATATATATATATATATATATATATATATATATATATATATATATATATATATATATATATATATATATATATATATAAATAATTTAACATTTTTGGATCAATATTAGGCAATATTGATGTTGAAATGCCTATTTTTTGCATTTTAGTGGTTAATATTAGTGCTATAAAATATATAATATTTTTCTTAACTATAGATTTTTTTTTTTTTTACATTTTTATTGCATTTCAGTTACTATTAGATTATAAGCTAACATTGATAATTTAATAATACATTTTATTTATTTGTATTTATTTTTTGAAGCATATTGATTAATATCAGTGCCGTCAAATTATTAATCAAGATTAATCGCATCCAAAATAAAAGTTTTTGTTTACATAATGTGTGTATCATGTCTATAAATGCACACTCATACAGTATATATTTTTATAAATATTTACATATATAATACAAATATATTGAATATACAATTTAATTAATTTTGTAGCATTTGTTACTATTATATTATAAGCTAATATTGATGTTTAAATCCTTATTTCTGCATTTTGATTGTTCATACGTCACACTAATTCAGACGCCATACAAGTTTATGATTAAACCATAATTTGCTGTGTGTTTTGTACCCTTTATAAATATTTTTTTAACTATTTCATTATATGAATGTGTATTTGTGGATGGCGTCTCAGTAGGAGTCCGAGCCGTCCACAGGAAGTCCAGTCATTGTTAAAAACGGTGTTCCTAATGTATTTCCGTCTCATTGTTTGCAGTGAGCAGCTCGTCTCGGCAGAGCTTGAGTAATTCTTCCTGTTTTGCTGGTGGTGCTCCGTCGGTGGAGTGTGTAGTTTGGGTTAATTTGCTGACACAAGCCTGCGAGCCGTTTCTCACACCGACGGCTCTCGAGTCGTAATTCACTCGTCCGCTGTACTTCTGTTTCTCCGTCTCCAGCGCTGGCGTGATCACCCCACACTTCCCCCCGTCTAATTAGACAACAAAACAAAACTTATGAATATGCATTAGCAGAGACCTCATTAATATGTGCAATTATGCAAATCAGCGCACAATTAAGCTGCTTCTCTCCAGAGAATCAAAGGGGAGACGGTTTTGGGGAAATTTCTGCACCGTCGATCTTTAAAATTCTTCCGTTCTGCATCTTTCCAGCTTTTGTGTTTGTGGTTTGCTTGACTGATAAGAACCTGGTGTGTAAGAGGCTTAAGAAGCTCAACTCGTCGACTTTAAGTTTACAGGGCTTCGTTTCGACGTATTCGTTCACTACTCGTGCATGCTTCGTTCTGTCCCATGTTTTTAAATATAAAATGGTTATTTGTCTTTTTGTTGTATATGCTATACTTAGTTGGAAATCAAGTAGATGCATTTTAAGATTAAGGAAACTATTCAATTTATTCATCAAAGATGCATTAAATTTATTAGAAGTGCATTTGTGTCACAAGATTTCTATTTCAAATAAATGTTGTTCTTTTGAACTTTCTATTCATCTGTGAATCCTGAAAAAAAAATAAAAAATAAAAAAATACAGGAGTGCATCACAGAAATAAATTACAGCTTACAATACAATCACGTAGAAAGTTGTTTTTTCAATTCGAATAATATTTTAGAATTTTACGGTTTCTGAACAAACAAATGCAGATTTAAAAAAATGATGTTTTTGAACATTAGTGTACATAAAACAGTATACATTATAATGGCAAATTCATAATTTCCTAAACAGTGCATATCTAGTTGTAAGAATTGATAATGTTTGCTTGTTTTTCAGGTTTAGATGAAAGAAGTGCCTCTGGTTCTTGGGCTTCAGGAGAAGCGAACGGTCCTGCGTTCACCGCACGGGTACGAACACACACACACACACACACACACACAGACTGTTAGTGTAAAGCTGTAGATGAGACGGTCAGCAGACGTGTGTTTGTAGGTCAGTCGGTCAGATTAGCCGCTGTAGCTAGCGCTGCTCATGTTTACCTGCGTGTCTAGCGCTGATCTCTCACCTGTCAGAGCTCATGAACGTTAGAGACGTTTCACGTGTGTGAATGTTTTGCTCATAAACAAGGAGGATGTAATTTCAGTTTTCATGACCATTTCTCTCCACTTATATAGAATATATATTATAATCAACAGTTTTTTCTCCCCTGTTGCATGAGTCTTTTTAATTGATGTGATTGTTGCAGGAGAAAAAATAAATAATGTGTTTATACTAGGGCTGATCGATTATGGCAAAAATCATAATCCTGGTTATTTTGATCAATATTGTAATCACGGTTATTTAACAGCATTATGAGGGAGCCATATGACCAGAACTTTATATGAGTGATTTATTTAAAGAAAATTATTTTAATTTCTATTTTTTAATTACAATTTTTATTTTTTATTTACATTTTTCAATTTTAATTTATTTTAATTTTAATTTAATTTCAAATTTTTAATTACAATTTTTATCTTTAATTTACATTTTTCAATTTTCAATTTTTATTTCTTTCAATTTTAATTTCTAATTTTTAATTACAATTTTTAATAAATCCCTCTGGGGTTCTTCATTTATGAGTCACACTCAGGACCTTCGGGTCAAAAATGACCCAGAGGCCGGGATTCAGGTATACTTTTTTTCAGTAAAATCAATCAAATGTATTTTTGTTCAATAATATTTTTTCTTTCTTTTTTTGTGTTTTGAGAGAATTTTATGATAATAATAATGAATAATGAATTTTTATGCAATAATTATGATCCATTTTTTCCCATTGAATATAATAGAAAATTTATATATATATGTATTTTTATTTTTATTTTTATTAATGCTGTATTTTATTTTAAAGTACAGCCAAGGCCTATAGAAAACAATTTTTGAAATTAGATTGGTGCCATCTGGTGGACAAATTAAGCATTTTTATCATGCAATAGCACATTTTTACCACTAGAGAGAATGTACAGCTCTCTGTAGAAAGGCTTGTGAATTCTAGTGATTTTTGCACATATTTGCCTATTTATTTCAGGTTGTGGATTTTAATATATAATCACAGATTCTCAAAGACTATTTTTGTCAAGTTTTTTTTTTTTTTTTGTTTGTTTGGTTGATTTAAATGGTAATTTCAAGTGCCAGTTTTACTTTATAATACAGTCAAACCTGAACATTGCACTAGAAAGAGAACAAATGGAAAGCATTTTGTTACCCATTGTTTTAATTCTAACTTAATAAAAAAAATTACATTATTTAAATCATAACATATTTTTATTTACCTTTTATTATAAACATTTCCATTAAAATTATTTTTTGCAATTCAATGAACAGTAACTCTTCAAAATTGCCAACAGCAATTATGAACAAAAAACAAAAATAACAGCAAACGTATAATCATTTTCAAACAGTACATGTAAATGGAAAATAGAAAAATAAAAAAAGTGTCACGCTGGGCCTGGGTCGCTCGAATAGGCCTGGAGGTTACTAGGGAAGAATTCCATCCTTTGACCTTACTCTGTTTGTGCGTGTGTGCGTGCATGCGTGCACACGTGCTTGTGTGTGTGTGTTTGTGTGTGTGTGTGTGTGTTCAAGAGAGAGACATGGTGTGTGACTTTTGCATTTTGGATCCAATGTCTCCCCTTTATTTGATTCATTGATTTTATTTCACATATTCTCACATATCTCTGTTACAGTTTCACCAGTCTCATATTTCCCTATGTGTGTGTGTGTGTGTGTGTGTGTGTGTGTGTGTGTGTGTGTGTGAGTGAGTGTGTCTATTTTGCAACCTTGATGGCTTACAGCCTCATGCTTTTATTGCTGTGCACTTTATTTCTTACATTGATGAATAATTTCTTTTATTTCACACATTTCACAAAATTAGCTTTTGCAATGATACTTTCATTTGTGTGTGTTTTTGTGTGTATAAGTGTGTGTGTGTGTGTTTGTGTGTGAATTTATTTGTCTGTTTTGCACTCTTGATGTTTTAGAGATTCACCCCTTCACTGTTGTATGCTTTTTTTCTGCATCGTGGCTGATTTGTAGATTGTACACACAAAAAAACTCAGTATTTTCATATTTTTGCAAATTTCCCATTCATTTCCTATGTCGGGTCATTTTTGACCCGAAGACCCTGAGTGTGACTATTTTTTTTACGACCACTTAGACTTTTAAAATCCTGTCCCCAATTTTTTGGGGTGTTCATATACCAAGTACCAAAAAAGTCACCAAGTTTCGGACCATTCCGATGAAGCTACGATTTGTAACATTTTTTTTTAAAAAAATTTCGGGTCATAAATGACCGAAGAACCCCAGAGGGTTTTAATTTACTTTTTTAAATTTTACATTTTTATTTCTTTTTAATTTAAATGTTTAATTCAATTTTTTAATTTTTAATTAAAATGTTTAATTTACATGTAAAAAAATTTTTTTAATTTTGTAATTTTTAATGTAATTTTTCATTTTAATTTTTTATTATTTAAAGAAACTTAAAATGATATTATGCATTGAATTGAAATAATTTTCCTTCCAGTAAATGTCGCGAGTGCACTAAAGGGGAAGTTCAGAATGTTAACTTTCTTTAATCTTGATATTTCATGATGTGATGACTTCTCAGTGACTTTCGTAATGAATCCTTGTGTGTGTGTGTGTGTGTGTGTGTCAGCTGTATGGAGACGGTCCTCAGAGTCACTACCCTGAACACGACAGCATGTACAACTTAGAGATTGACGGTGAGTTCAAAACACACAACATTTCACGTCACTTTTGACACCAGCTTCTTTCATTTGGGCTGTTAGGAGGTGTGTGTTATAATCCCAGATCATATGTTCATAGATGAGCTGTGGTTTCTTTGTGTTGACCTCATTTCCGCTGCAGGTCACCAGCGTCTGACACGAGCACACGAACCCGTGCATCGCCTGCTGTCCTGAGCAGGTTTAGGTCACGCTGGGATTCGGAGGGGGGTTAATCCACACGCTGGGGTGGGGGTTGCGTTTGAACTAATTAGCACTTAGGCATCTATAATGGGGAGATTTGTTGTTTGTGCCGAGTCTTAAAGCCATGAATGCTGCACCTCGAGGTCACACGCAGACAGATGGAGTCCAGCAACACTTCAGCCCGACATTATCAGTCAATTAATAAATCACTCATTCAGATTTAATTTACTAGTGCCTCAGTTATACTGCTATAGAAATATATAGCTATATGTATATACATCCTTTTTTAGTATATATTAAAATTCTAAAAGTATCTCAATGATACTAAAATAACACTGATATTATAAATAGTGTGTGTGTGTGTGTGTGTGTGTGTATATATATTTATATATATATATATATAAGGAAGAGAACTGCAAAAACTGATAACTTATTAATAAAAAAAATCATGTTTTTTATTGTTTTATTACATTTTTAATGTGATAGCTTTTTTTAAAAGTTAAGATTAAGAGTTATCCGTTTTTGCAAATTAACTTCATATATATATATATAATTGAAATAGTAACCGTTTTGTTAATATTTTATTTAATTTATTAATATTTTTTTTATTTTAGGTGACGTTTTGGCACTTTTACAATGTCTTTTTAAAAAAATATATATATATATTTTTGTATTATTTATTTTTTCACGTCCATCAAGTCTGTTATCATTTATATATAATTTTAGTTTTAATTATTTTAGTACTCCGGTTAAACTAAACGGGTTATGAGAATGGTGCTGAAATAAATATTTTTATTTTAGTTTTTTTTATAGTTTTAATTTAATTGTAATAACCCTGATGTGTGTGTGTGTGTGTGTGTGTGTCATTTATTTATTATTTAATGTATGTATATTTAAAATATAGAATTAACTCCTGTGGCTGGACTGGATCAATCTGAATGCATTCTTTTCTTGTGATGTGACTTTAGTTTTATAGCTCTGTTACTGTATTAAAATGCAAACTTGACTAACTTTCAATCATTTGCAGATGCATAAAATCTATTCCTACCTATTTACATCAAAAATCATCTTTTGCTCAGATATGAGGCACATTACGGAGGTTTAATGTGAAAGTTCATGTTGGCGTTCAGTGCGTTTCCAGATTACTCCGCAGCACAGAAATGAAACTGTGTGATGTCACTAAGAGTTTCTGGTGTTTCTTCTGCAGGGAAATCTGAACGAGGGTACCCCGTTACTCAGGTAATGAACTCTTTTATGAAGTCTTTGAGCAGTTTTGGGTGTGTTAGTCTGTCTGCTGAACTCAGTTTCTGTGTTTAGCCGCAGCTCTTGCCCGCTGATATCAGCGACGGTCTTTCTCCTCCGGGAATGAAAGTCTCTTCTCAGTTCTACAGTCTTCATCGCCGGAGGGGCGCAGACTCCAGTTTAGGTGAGATATATTCACCTGATCACTTTTGTGTAATGAATAAATCATTCTGGAGTGGGTGAAATAATTTGGTTGTTAAATGCATCTGCATAGGAATGAAAAAAATATTTTTTTAAATGCAGAAGACTTTTTTTGATTGTGAAATTAATCTTTTTTTTTTACCAATTCAGTATGGATTTTTTTTTTTTTTTTTTTTTAAGATTAGAATGTTTTTCTGTTTTCCATTTATTTTTGTAATTCTGTTGTGTTTATGATTTTTCTTTGCTTTTGTGTTTTTAGTTTTGTTTGTTTATTAGTTGTTGTTTTGTTTTAAATTGGTACTTTAAATGAAATTTAATTTTTGAATTTTAAAATTTAAATATTGCTTAAGTTTAAGTATATATGCACATTTTATTTAAATGATTTTAATATTTAAATAATTTTTGTTGTCTGTTTTCACTTTAATTTTGAAGTTTTTGTAGTTGTAAATTTGTTTTAATACTTAAAATGAAAAATGTCGCAGAAGTAAAATAAGTTTATAATATTTTATTTATAATTGCTAATTAAGTATTTTTAATGTTAAAATTTATACTATAAAGTAGAAAAATTCTAAATAAAAATTACAATACTATACTAATATTTAATCTTAATATTCAATACTAATATCTAAATCAATAATTTTCAAATGGTATACCATTGAGCTTTTAATTGAATGATTGAATGTTGGTTTTCAGAGTGAAACGAGGCACTCTTTAGCATTTCGCATAATCGCTAATAATGCTTTCGTTTCAGATCCACTGCCCAAGAAGATCCGGAAGGTTCCTTCTGGCCTGCCGTCGTCGGTGTCTTCGGTGAGTGTTGATGTGCCCTCATTAGTGTCTGTGCTCTTCCTGTAGGGCTCATGTCACATACTACATGCATGTCTGTAGTGTGCATTTATTCTCTTAGCGTTTACGGTGTATGCAGCCGTGCATTCATGCTCAAAACATGGACAAAGCACTCCTCCACTGATACCCACGAGGCTTCGGAGGGTTGCTGTGGGCAACGGTGCATGATCTACTTCCTGTGTCTTTTCCTGTTTGAGGCAGGGCTGCTGAAATCAAACCCATTCATTCCTCCTCATTTCAATGCAGAGCAAAATTGAGTTTTCAGTGGGCCACATTCCCACTGAATGATTTCAAGTAATTAATAAACATAATATAAGGCTGAGCACATAAATGTCTGCATTTCATGTTTTCTAATAATTTGTGAGTGAGTTCAGTAAATATAGTCATAAATATATTGCTGTGTGTTTCTAAAAATAATTCTTGGTGGGTTTAAAGTATTCGAAAAGCATTAGTAGAAACTAACATGTATGTTAATGTTTATAATGTCATTTATTTTTATTTGCTGATATTTTACATTTTAAAATTGTGCTACTAATTTGTAGTTATTTTATTTTTCGTACCAAGTTATTTTCAGTAAAATACAGTAATTATGAGATGTGCACGCAATAGATATATTAAGAATGTTTGACACAATATTTACTTAATTTATTCCCCAAATATTTGAAAACAGTACATTTAGACTGAAATGTAGATATTTTAAAGCAAAATTGTCTTGTACAATTTTAGTAAATATTTTAGAGATAATATTTTAAATAGTTTATAATGTTTGTATTTTATTATTATTTTATTTAGCAATTTTGTTTGTTTTAAGTAGTGTATATATTATTTATTTATTTAAGTTTTAGGTATTTTAGTGCATCAAGCTAATATATTTTTTATATTAATATATTATATTTAATTTAAGTTAATGTCTATTTTATTTTAAGGAACCAAAAAAGTTTATCTTAAAAAAAAATAATAATAATAATAACCCTAGTCTCTCATGTTGTTCCACTCTTTATGTTTTCTTTCTGTGGAAGTGAAGCCTCTGATCCGCTCATTCATTACAGTAAAATCATCCCGGTGTGCAGAAATCAAGACGTTTAGGTTTTCACAGACTAATATTTGGGATATTTTGAGCCAACAGTAACTGGGAAATTATGCAGAATGTCTCTGTTTATGTTCCATGGAAGAAAGAAAGTCTTTTTGGTTTGGAACGACGTGATGACGGTGAATAAATGATGAGAGAACTTTCTTTTTGAGGAAACGATCGCTTTAATCGGTCAATTGGACACATCTGATCATCTCAAATACCCAAATTATACTTATATAATACACACACACACATAAAGAAAAGGGGTTTTCAAGCATCAAACAATAAAAGTTTAAAACTGCTTTAGGTTTAGTTTTTTTCCCCATGCATTAAAATTGTATTATATTTTTCTGAGCCCAAAATAATGACACTCATACATTTTTACCTTGATTTACAATTTTAACAATAATTCATAATTTAAAAAAAAACTACACATTATTGGACGTTTTTAAAAGTTTCTCCCCGAATTATTTACAACAACAAAAAAAATCATGCATATTAAAATATAAACATTGTATATAACTGTGATTACTGTATTCATTATTGTTATTGTAGGTGTACAGGTGCATTTTAATCTGTTGGCTGTTTTTGTTAAATTATATTGGAATCCTAATACAGTTTATTTTGCCATGAATTAGCCATTAGTGCTGATATGATGTTAAATCATAAATATATAACGTAAATCTTTAGCAATTTTTGCTACTAGGTTTTAATCATTGCCTTTAAATATAATACATTTTAGGATGGTCACACAAGTAAGTTGTTTAATTTTTGCACAAATATGTTACGCGTAATGATGATGAAACATTATTTCACCCATATTTTACATTTTTTTCACAGAAGTTATTGGAAACATTGACGAAAACACTTGCATTTAATCTGCATCCTATGCATTTAGTGAATTGACTTTGATGTGAAGGTCTCGTATAGTGTTTAAACTCTCTGTTCTTATGGCTCTCTAATAGTGCCTCTATTTTTACTCTCCCTGTCTTCCTCTATTTCTCTTTCCTCTCATTTTTCCTGCTCGTTCTCTCCGTGTCTCCAGCTGTCTGTGGTCTTGGCTGCTCTCCAGGAACGGCCAGATGGCTCTGTAATTGGGAATGCATCTCTCTCTCTCTCTCTGTTCTTTCTTTATTTCTTCCTTGTGTTCATGCATCTCCTTCGTTCTCTCGTCTTCTATTTGCTATCGTTTATTTATGCACATTTCACGTGGTTCTGTTCTTTAGATTTCTCCATCATTGACATCAGATCGCTGGAGCGTGGCTTGTTTTCGACCCCTTCGTTGTTTTATTGGCTTGTAATTCAGTCGCATGTTCATTATTTTAACACAGGCGTGCGTTGTTGTTTCTTTTGTTTTAGCGAATAACAAAGTATAAAGTGTTTTTCGCGTCATGCCTTTGTGTGTGAAAACTAAAGACTTCAATCAATGGTGGATCACTTCATTTTAAGGAAACCCTGTTTGATCAGATGTGCTTCACATCAAATAAATTATATATGAAAAAAACAAAATGTCATTTGACTTTTTTTATTGTGACAACAATTCTTTACACACAAAAAAATAAAAATAAAAATGTATACATGTAAGTCTAATATTCAAATAAAATACATATTTTTATATTTAAATATAAATAAAATTATATTTAATAAAAGTAAAAAAAATAACATAATATATGATTTTGTTTTTTAAAATTTACCATTTTTATTTACAAAATTGTTGCATAAATATGTTTATATAAATGTATAAATAAAATGCATATATAATTGTAACTTAAGTTGGTATTTTATTAAAATATATATTAAATAAAGATTATTACATTATTAATTTTACATTGTGTGTCATGTTCAAAAAAAGGTAATTTCTTACCATTTTATAAAAAAAAAATGTATTTTGTATATATGACAAAAGAAATGGAGACTAAACAACACAAATAAAGCTATATAGAAATAAGTACTTTAATAAAATGGTAGCTATAAATATAAATAAAATTGTGTAGTACAGCTTCTTGACCGGAAAATGTTTAAATATATAAATGCTATTAGTTTTTTTTATTCTATAGTAAATATATATTAGTATTAGTAAGTATTAAAATATGTAAAAGGCCAAATTTGTGGTAAGTCATCATTGAAATGTCAGTTATTTTGGGCACTGCTTGCGGTTCCTCTTGTCTGCTGTATGTTGTGGTCGTCGGTGTGTTATTTTGGACTTTCCCTTGAGTCAGGGTTCGTTTTCTGATGAATGTTTCCTAATTTATTGCACATGCACACATACTGCGGCTAAAGCAGAACCGCGTCTTCTGGACGATCACATGACTTTGGTGTGGTGTGTTCTGTGTGGCAGGTTTATCCCGGTTCCACCGGTGAGGACTATAACCCTGACGGCTCCGGATACCCCGGATCCAAAGCTGCAAACCTTTATCCAGGCTCTTTCTGGCCAGGTACGTGCGCAGGACATGCTCATGGCTGCTTTCTGTCTGAATTGTTGGTTCTATTAGTAATATTGGTAACTTTGCATTTAGGGATGTAATGATTAACCACGAGCCAGTTGAAAATCAATTAAAATGTGACCATTCAATTAGGTGTTGGAGTTTACATGAATGCGTTTCCGAGGGGAATTCACTGTCTTTAGAAAAGTTTAGATTATATTTTTTCTTTTCATTTTATCTCTGTATAAAGCATATTAAAGTTCATAAGTGCAGCAGTGCTTTGTTTACATCAGTAACCAAGGAAACGCTTAAAGCTCCGCCTACTGCGGTGTTCATAAGTGCTTTGTTTACATTAGTAACCAAGGAAACGCTTTAAGCTCCGCCTGCTGCAGTGTTCATAAGTGCTTTGTTTACATTAGTAACCAAGGAAACGCTTAAAGCTCCGCCTACTGCGGTGTTCATAAGTGCTTTGTTTACATTAGTAACCAAGGAAACGCTTCAAGCTCCGCCTACTGCGGTGTTCATAAGTGCTTTGTTTACATTAGTAACCAAGGAAACGCTTTAAGCTCCGCCTGCTGCAGTGTTCATAAGTGCTTTGTTTACATTAGTAACCAAGGAAACGCTTTAAGCTCCGCCTACTGCGGTGTTCATAAGTGCTTTGTTTACATTAGTAACCAAGGAAACGCTTAAAGCTCCGCCTACTGCGGTGTTCATAAGTGCTTTGTTTACATTAGTAACCAAGGAAACGCTTTAAGCTCCGCCTGCTGCAGTGTTCATAAGTGCTTTGTTTACATTAGTAACCAAGGAAACGCTTTAAGCTCCGCCTGCTGCAGTGTTCATAAGTGCTTTGTTTACATTAGTAACCAAGGAAACGCTTAAAGCTCCGCCTACTGCGGTGTTCATAAGTGCTTTGTTTACATCAGTAACCAAGGAAACGCTTTAAGCGCCGCCTGCTGGCTGAGAGTGGATCTGCGTCTCGTTCAGCTCGTCTGCGGTTTCTGTTTCATAAAGATATTTTTATATATAGTATCACAAACCTGAAGTCAAACCATTCTGTTTTTGCTTTAAATTGGGTAATTCTACAATCTAATTTAGATTAAAAACTGCTCATGTTGCTCATGCATGATTAAAATGCAATGGTTGTCTCTAATTGTAAATGGAAAGAGCACCGACAAAGCCTTCATTTGTTTATATGAAGAGATTTCTTTTATTTGAGTAACTTTTTTTTTTGATCTAGGGCTTGTTTTAAAATTGTATTTAATGTAATTTAATTGTTATTTACGTTTATATTTAAATTTTGTTTATCCAAAGTGATTACAAATTAGGACAATAGAAGCAATCAAAACCAACAAAAGAGCAATAACATGCAAGTGCTATATTAGTTTATTATTATTATAGTGTTATATTTCACAAAGAAACATGCAGCATTTTGTCCAAGCAATGATAAAAGGACACGTTTAATTTCTAATTGTCTTAAGTCTAATTTTGTAAAAACAAAAATATGAATGGAGTTGAGTGAAATTACATCCCTGTTTGCATTGCATCACCTAAAATAATTAATGTGACATTTTGCATTTAAAAGCATTTTTCTGCCTTTTTTAAACAGCATTGTCGCACATATTTTGTATTAAACTTTTTTTAATTCCATTTAAATTAACGAAAAATGGATTATAAATATAATTTATCCTTTTTTTTAGTTTTAATGGAATATTTTTAAATAAACTTTTAACCCTATATCCAATCAATCAATCAAACCAAGAAAATGAAAAACCCCAAGGCAAAAGTGTAGATATAGGCATTTCAGATGCTTTTGCAATAATTCTACAGTTAATCTTCAGGCTGGTTTCTTTGGATCGCATGTTTTGATGAGTTTGGTGTTGTTTTGGTTTCTCAGATGGGCTTCCGGATCACTGGGGACAGTCTGGTTATCCTCCGGTCATGAGTAACTCTCCTCACATCGCTCAGCCGGCTCCGTTCCCCTCCATAAACACACAGGTGAACCCAGCGCCCACAGTCCTTCTGCAGCTGAAGTGGATTTGGTTTCTCAAACGAAAAATCAATCAATTATCTTATTATGGATTCAAACGAAACCATTTCTAATATGTGACCCTTGAGCACAAAACCTAAGGTCACATAAGGGTCAATGAGATTTATACAACATCTGAAGCTGAATAAATCATCTCTCCATTGATGTCTGGTTTGTTAGGAGGACAATATTTGGCAGAGATACAACTATATGAAAATCTGAGGGAGCAAAAAACATCTAAATGTTGAGAAAATCATCTTTAAAGTTGTTCAAATGAATTCTTAGCAATGCATATTACTAATCAAAAATTAATTTTTGATATATTTATGTTAGGAAATATACAAAATATCTTCATGTAGCATGATCTTTACTTAATATCCTAATGATTTTGGGCTTAAAAGAGAAATGTATAATTGTGACTCATACAATGTATTGTTGTTTGATACTAATATACCTTTGTTACTTTATGACTTCTTCTGTGTTGCAGGGTCACATATATTGACATATATTGAATATTTATTTTTAAATACAAATTATAAATACATAAAAATATATTTAAATGGCTAAATGTATAATATTGTCACATTTATGGTGTCTCATAGGTCTCTCAGTATTGATTGGTCTCAAAATTATTAATTTTGGGTAAAAAATGTTTAAATATACTAACAATCTGTATTTAAATGTTTACATTTTTGTATATTCGTAACTTGTATTTAAATATAAAAATGATATATATTTAATGGCTAAATTGTCATTTATGGCAACTCTTCTGAGTCTTAGCTATTTAGTTATAAAAAATAATATACTTTAATAATATATTTTTATTTACATTTTTGTTTTTTAAATATAAATTATACATTATAAAATTTTATTTAAATATAGAAAAATGGCTAAATTTTTTAGTGTGTCATATTTAACTTTTCTCAGGTCACTCTTGTCAAAGTTATTTATTAAAAAATATATAAATATTTATTTTTCGATTTAATGAATTATGTTTGAAAATAAATTCTCAGTGTGTGTGTGTGGGTTTATATATACGTGTATATATTTGTAAAAATGTATAAATAAATTTACAGTATTCCCTAATATCAAATTATATATATATATATATATATATATATATATATATATATATATATATATATATATATGCACACACAGACGGTTGGAGATCAGACGTTTCTTTATTAAAATCTTAGTTGTGTCTGATCATCATGAGCTCAGATTCATTTGGTTAAAAAATAGCTCCTGATGACCTCATCCAGATGTTTTTTCCCTTTCTGATGAGCCAGAGACCACAGAAGAAATGCATTCGATTACCGCAGACCTTCATGTGGAAAAGCAATCGAACATTCCTGATGTTGAACCTGCTCTTTTTCAGCGTCTCAATTGCTTTTGGGCCGCCCCAGAGCTGCATGATAGATACCATACCATGTCTGCCTCATGCTCGTGAATAATTATGTGTGTGTGTGTGTGTGTGTGTGTGTCCCACAGAAGCGTCAGCCTTTGCCCCTGTCGCCGCAGAACTACCCTCTGCACGGGAGCGAGGTCAACTTACCCACCAGCTT
>NC_068374.1:36258361-36279691 GCF_023724105.1 Carassius gibelio | reverse complement strand
GGATCTATTTTCCAGGTTCAGTTACTGGCTGCCGAAAGCATGCAACCATTTTTAGACATTGGATGCTATACTGCTGTTATGTCATATCATACTTCTACATACCAGAATTGCTGCACATAAAAGTTTTTTTGACCATTTTACCATTGCAGGTGGTGGTAAATAAGGCAGCGCTGATTGTGAACCAGCTTACTCGGAAGGAGGCGTCTCGCCGTGTGCTCATGCAGTCTCCTCAGATGGTGTCGGCTGTGGTGAGGGCCATGCAGAACACCGGAGACCTGGAGACGGCACGCTGCGCTGCCAGTGTTCTGCACTGCCTCTCGCACCAGCGCGAGGGACTGCTAGCTATCTTCAAATCAGGCGGCATCCCTGCACTAGTGCGCATGCTCAGGTCAGGTGTCTGAGGTGTTTGTGCACAGTGTAGTGTGTGCACTTGATCAGCATGTGGGTGTAACAGAATGTTACAGATAAACTACAATAAAAATGAATGAAAACTAAATAGATAAAAAATCTAACAAACATAAAATACCAAAATAAATGAAAATAATGTATAATATAATAATATATAAAATAATTGTAAAATAAAAATAAATAAAAAATAACAAAAATATAATAGCAAATAAAAAAAATAAAAAAAAATATAAATATTCTTAATAAAGCTTTTGACTAGATTTTTGCATTAAATATCTACTTTGTAAAAATCGCTACCTGGCCCAAATGATGTTTTTATGTAAAATGTTAAATATTAAAACCATATTGAAGAATAAATAAAACATTTTTATCTGCAGTATATCAGCCATCTCTGAAAATGCATATTCCCAGTGTTGACTTCTGTGTCTGTAATATTAGATAAACGAAGACTGACAGATGCTTGCCGGTCTAATGCTTTCATGTTTTAATTAGTCCCTTGATTGTACATGGACAGACAAAGGGTTTCGGTTAAATAGTGGCAAACATTTGATGGATGCTGCAGTTCCTAGACGGACCGTGCTAGATCAAGACCAAACTAGCACTAACCAGCCTGTACCAGCATGGAAATTCATGCTGGTTTTAAGATGGTCAGCAGGGAAGCCATAATCCTTCCGTTGCTGGTCTGGTCAACCTGGCGTTTTCTTGAGCGTCGTATTAAGCTTGGTGAGCGACTTTAGCTCTTCTCTCATTGTGGTGCACATTAATTTGTGCTCACTTTATCTTCTAACCTCTGGTGCATTTTAATGAACGCTGTGACTAAGCAATGCTAAAGCCAGAGTGTGTCCATTTTCTGTATATGAAAGCGTCCACTATACTGCAACGAGGGCTATAGCAGAGCTGCATTTTTAGAGATATATTTGGACTCTGATGGGAAATTTGCTCTGTCAGAAAGCCCATTTGCGGCAGATGTTGAGAAAATAGAGTAGAGCAGGATCTTTATGACCGTGCAACCAGGGCCGCTTCAACTTTGACACGGTATCACCATATTAAGTTACAGGGACGGTCTGTTTGCTGCAGTCTATAGTTAAATGTCTTGCTCAAGGATGATATCTTAAAGACTGCTGCATGCAAGAACTTGACAGCAGTCTAAATCTTTAAAGGTGGTGTGTGTCATTTTTCTGGTTTTCTTTTATGTTTTAGTTTAATATGCACAGACAACTGTACGTTAACCATTTGTAGCCGCGTTTGTAGCTCTGTGAAAACATTGCATCCTCCTGATGGCAACCGTTGTTTGTTTGTGCATCCTGATCAACGATGGCAGGACTATCTGTTTTTCTCTAATCAAGAAGACTAATTTATGCTGTAACTGAAATAGTACAACAATACATAATATAATACTTTTCATATTATATTTAAATAATTATCTATTAAATTTTCAAAATGAGGTCCGGGATACTGGAGCTCCGGAGAAAATTATATGCAAAGAATATTAACAAATGCTGAATTTTAACAGTATGAAATCAAAAGCAATAATTGTCAATAGTTTTATAGAAATTGTTATTGAAATGCATCATATTCTAATATCTATAATAACAATATATAATTTTGATATTTGTTTATTATTATTTATTTGACTAATAAATAGTATTTTATTTATTTTATTAATAATAATAAGAATTGTGTTAATAATGTTCATCTTTATTATTTTATCATAATTTTCATTCTGTTCTATTCTATTCTATACTATTCTGTTCTATTCTATTCTGTGTAAAATAATATAATATAATATAATAAGTTGATATTTTATTTATTTGAATAAGTAATCATATTTATAAATTATTTTTTTATTAATTTACATTTTATTATTTCTTTATTATTTATAAAAATTGAATAATAAGTAGTGTACATGTATTATGTATTGTTAATAATGTTAATCTTTTTTCCACGTGTTCAAGAATTTTATTTGGGTTGTATCATCCAACGTTTTTGCCTTTCACCTTTTTTATCCTTATATTGACTAGAAAAAAGATAAATATTTAATTTAATAGACAATAAATATTTTATTTATTTAAATATTTTTTTTTAGATAATATTTGAATAACTTGTTGTTGTGCAACAAAGTATGAAAGCATTAAATTGTGGAACTTTTTAATATCATGCTTACTACTACGCAATATAAAAATATCTGTATACATGTAAATATGGGGATCATCCTATTTTTTGATTTGAAAATGTTATACATATTTTATTCTTTCTTCAGTTCCCCTATGGAGTCAGTGCTGTTCTATGCCATTACCACGTTACACAACCTGTTACTGCACCAGGAGGGAGCCAAGATGGCGGTGCGTCTGGCCGATGGACTGCAAAGGATGGTCCCTCTTCTGAAAAAGACTAACCCCAAGTTCCTGGCCATCACCACAGACTGCCTGCAGCTGCTGTCTTACGGCAATCAGGAGAGCAAGGCATCGTATCATCACTGAGAATGCATTGCCTTAGAGACTGATTGCACTTAAAGTATATTTGTGGCCTTAATCTGTGTGTTTTTTCTGTCTTCACAGTTGATCATCCTGGCAAATGCTGGCCCAGAAAGTTTGGTGTTCATTATGAGAAACTACAACTATGAGAAGCTCCTATGGACCACCAGCAGAGTCCTGAAGGTGCTTTCTGTCTGTCCAAGCAACAAGCCGGCTATTGTTGACGCTGGTGAGTAAATGTGTGTGTTACGTTCTTCATTTAACACTCTTTTCCCCTTTGTTTCACTTTTATGTATTTTTGATTCCAAGACCCTGGAGGAATATTCATTTCACTTTTCTTTCATTCTCAAGGTCTTTTCTCATGGGCATTTTTGTATAATTTCCTTGTAATATCACAATCTCCATCTCTTTTTTTTTCTGCTTCAGATTTTGTTTGAGGGTGTTGTTGGCTTTTTTGCATATTTTTCCTCACTTTTTGCTGAATGAATTTGCATGAGTTTTATAGACATAAGTGATTATTACATTATGAATTATTTCTGAGATTACCGCAAATGATAATCATTTGCTTTTTGTGTAACAATTTGTCTCCGTTATGTATGGTAACCCTCGTTCCCTAATGGAGGGAGTGGAGATGCTACGTCGTTGACTGACGCAAAATGGGATTATCACTTCGATAGACCAATCTACTTCGAGTGTAAACTAAACAAGCCAATGCACATTGGCATGCAATTATTGCATCCAGCTGCCGCTGATCACAGCGTGAGTATAAGAAGGCAGCAGGTGCAATGCATACAAGGTTTTCGCTGAGGAGCCGAGCCGGAGACCCAGCAGCTCAGCGTCGGTACAGCAACCATGGCGACGGGACTTGGTGTCTCCGTTCCCTCCTTCAGGGAATGAGGGTTACCATACGTAACCGAGACATTCCCTTTCAGTCAGTCACTCTAGACGCCACGTCAGTGACCAACGCAAAATGGGATCCTTACCAAAGCGCCATGGGTGTTGCCCCTTCCAGTGCCCTGTGCGAGCCGCTTGCGCCCCTATAAGGTGTAGGCTGGGGCTCGGAACAAGTAGTTCCACTCACCATTGTCAAAGCACTATCTCACTGGGTTGGTTGACACTGGGAAAACGTACCCATTCCGCTTGGAACAGGGATGCTGCGAAAGCCCCTTCCTTCCCGAAGGAGGTCTCGGGAGCAAAAACACATATAGCATCCGTTTAGGTGTATATGGAGAAATTTGAGATGATTAAAACCCTCTTGGGAAGGCAGAATTCTGCTAGGGAAACACGGGTCTAAGGCTGTGCCATGGACTATACACATACAAGTACCGCTTAGGTCTCAATATGGAACCCAGCCTTCCATGGTTCTCAAGGATTCATCATGAAGGCCTGGCACCGGATGTTCCGCTGTGTCCAGCTGCCTAGGGTGATGGAGGATCTCAACAGGGTCTACAGTACGGACACTCTTGAGCAGTTTAAGCAAGCCGACACTAACCAGAGCCTCTCAGTGCCATTATCCGTTTGAGGTGAGAACACAGGAGGATACCGGACGTGTTAGGGTTAACCCAGCCCGCAGCTCTACAGATATCTGTCAGTGAGGCGCCACGAGCCAGCGCCCAGGAGTATGCAACACTTCTAGTTGAGTGAGCTCGCAACCAGAATGGGCAGGGCACACCTTGAGCCTGATAAGCCAGGGTTATGGCATCCACAATCCAGTGGGCTATCCTCTGCTTAGAGACGGCACTCCCCTTTTGCCGTCCTCCGTAACAGACAGAGAGCTGGTCTGAGGTCCTGGAGCTTTGTGTCTGGTCTATGTAGTATCTCAATGATTGGACCGGACAGAACAAAGCCAAAGCTGGGTCTGCCTCCTCCAGGAGCAGCGCTTGCAGGTTCACCACTTGGTCTTTGAAGGGTGTAGTGGGAACCTTGGGCACGCAGTCAGGCCGGGGCCTCAGGATTACCTGGGAGTCAGCCGCAGGTCCCCTACCCTCTTGATGGAGGCCAGTGAAAGCAGGAGCAAAGTTTTTAATGAAAGAAACTTTAGCTCAACTGACTGCAAAGGCTTGAATGGGCCCTGCTGTAATGATTTAAGCACTAGACTCAGGTCCCAAGAGGGTATAGAGGGGGGTTGGGAAGGATTTAACCTCCTGGCCCCTTCAAGGAACCTGACGATGAGGACATGCTTACCCAAAGGCTTACCCAGAACCTTCCGACTCCATAGGAAGAGGTGGCGGGCGAGTTGTGACATACGACAGAAGCGCAGACCACCTTGTCGGTTGATGTACGCAACAGTCGTTGTGTTGTCAGTTTGGACCAGCACATGCTTGCCTCGTAAGAGACCTTTGAGACAGTTCGAGGCAAGGTGTACTGCTAACAACTTTAGCCAACTGATGTGTCACTGCAGCTGCGGGCCCGCACAAACCCCTGAGACTGCATCCCTGTTGTACGTGGCCCCCCAGCCGGTGGTGGAGGCATCCGTTTAAACCACAGCATGCCTGCAGATCTGCTCTAGGGGCACCCCTGCCTGGAGAAATGCAAGATCTGACCACAGGGTGAGGGTTTGGCGAAAGGCAGGTGTAACTTGGACCCGATGAGTGCCGCACTTCCACGCCCACCTCAGGACTCAGCCATAAAGCCAGTCCTGGAGCTGTCTCATATTTAACCGGCTGAACGGTGTAAGTGCTGCCGCGGCCGCCATAAGCCCCAGGAGCCTCTGAAAAAGTTTCAGTGGGACCGCTGTCCTGCCCTTGAACGTATTCAAGAAGGTTAGTACCGATCGCGCACCTTCCTCTGTGAGGTGCGCTGTCTGTTCGGCCGAGTCCAACTCCATACTAATAAAAGAGATCCTCTGCCTCAGTGAGAGTTTACTCTTTTCCCAGTTGACCCGAAGGCCCAAGAGGCTCAGGTGCCGGAGCACCAAATCCTTGTGCTCGCACAACTGATCCCAAGATTGTGCTAGTATCAGCCAACCGTCGGGCCTTTAGGCACTCGTCTGGTCTGACCGGCAGTGCCTATGCAGCTTGCGGAGAAGCTGCTTCTGCCTTGTGGAAAATGCTCTTTTAATGCTGAGGTGCACAGGTGAGATGACCGCTTGCAACACGACAGGGGTGGTGCAGCCTGAAGTGTGCAACACACTCGACACTGGAACGACCACAGTCTCACCAACACAGGAAGCTTCCCAGAGCGTGCTGAACTTGCAGTTCACCCTAGACACAGGTGAGGCAAACAGAACGATACTGTCGCTCGGCTTCGAAGCGAAAAGCTGGTATGCATTGCACCTGCTGCCTTCTTATACTCACGCTGTGATCAGCGGCAGCTGGATGCAATAATTGCATGCCAATGTGCATTGGCTCGTTTAATTTACACTTGAAGTAGATTGGTCTTGTGATGAGTGGGGTGGGGCCGAGAGCCGTGGGAACAGGGCGAGGCCGGTGGAGTTATTTGGAAATGAGCGACACCTGCTCGACCCACTGGTCTCCAGTCCCACGGAGGAGATGGAAGGATAAAAAAAACAGGAGCGATGACAGTGAAGGAGGAGAGAGGACGCAAAGTGATATCCAATTTTGCGTCGGCCACCGACATTGCGTCAAGATGTTTTTTGTTTTTTTTCAATGACGCAAAGTTGAATTTTCAGCATTACTCCAGTCTTCAGTGTCGTATGATTCTTCAGAAATCATTCTAATATGCTGATTTGCTTCTCAAGAAACATTTCTGATTGCTATCAATGTTAAAAAAACTGTTGTGCTGCTTTATATTTTTTGGAAACCATGATAAAAACATTTAGGATTCTTTAATAAATAGAAAGATCAAAATGTAACAGCTTTTATCTGTAAAAACATTATACATATATTTTTTGTCACTTTTGATCAATTGTATGTCTCCTTGTTAAATAAAAGTATTAATTAAAAAAAGCCAAACCCAACAGTTTTGAAAAAAAAACAAAAAAAAAATGAAATTTGAATGCAAATCAATGGATGATTCAGCTTTCTGAGCTCCTTTGCACAGCATGACCAGGAATCAGTTTTTATGACCGTCAAAGACAGTGGAGGGTGACAAAAAAAAATCTAAGGAGAAAGGGGAAATGTGATCAGGAAACGTTACAAGCTAAACTTGAATCTGCATCCTCCACATTGGCACTATGAATCAACATAACAGCAGCATATCATTGTATGATGGTCACTGTATAGGTTTTACCATATTAACTCTGACCTTTCAGTGAATTAATACTTAGAAATAAAATGTCTAAGATTGCGGGACTCAGATATCTCACTCTGTCATGCATTCCAGAACTGATCTCATAAAAGTCTTCACAGTTATGCCATGACTATGTCCTCCTCTCATATGACGTTTTGACACTTGCTTGGATTGGGTAGTTACAACAGTGGATGAGAGGCAGTTTTCAAGGATGTCTCCTAATCTCCTTCCCTCTTTTTATCTTCCTAAGCCATGTGGCTTTTAGTTTATCTTTGTAGAGTCTGAAAGACATTTCTCTCTCCTTGGCAGACAATGCTTAATCCATGGAGTAATACAGCCACTTTCTTTTTAGAGCAGGTTGTGTAGCTGGATAATTTTGTCCTTTCTTCCTTTTTTTGTCCGATAAATATGGACTCTAAGCCTTTTTCTCTCCGTTTGGCAGGAGGTATGCAGGCTCTGGGCCAACATCTCACAGGTTCGAGTCAACGCCTGACACAGAACTGCCTGTGGACCCTGAGGAATCTCTCTGACGCTGCAACCAAGCAGGTAAAATGAGATGTTCCTCTCTGTAGACCATGTGCTTTTACAATGGTGTAATGTACTTAAAGGAGTAGCTCATCCAAAATAGAACAGTAAAGATATTTTTTTACTGAAACTCTGGTCCTTGGTGATTCATAAAATGCAGCTGCCTCTGTCTTTGGAAATAAAAAAGCAAATCAAGGACCACTGAATAGCCTACCTGTGGCTCCTGACGATACATTAAGGTCTTATGAAGAGAAATGATCAGTCTTATTTACATTATTTACAGACATTATTTACAACATTATTACCTCTAATCCAGAGCCTCAGTCAAACGGAGTGATGTCCGGTTCACAAACAAATCATTCTTTTGAAATGGTTCTTTTTGGTGACTGAACCGAAACTTTCAATTCAGGCAGCACAGATCTACAAGTTACTCAGTCAGAACTCACTACAGATGCCTGTCATTCACTCGGACTTGAATTGAGCCAACACACCGGTGTATATGATCCAATGATGAAAGAAGTCATTTAGCGCTCCATTTCCTTCAGCAGTCACTGAACTGAGGAAACAGATCGTCTGAACTTTTGAACAGCAGTGTAAAGTGAAATGTATTGCATTAACTTATATTATTTTTTCATCTCCACACAGGAAGGCCTGGACGGTCTCCTGCAGATCTTAGTGAGTCAGCTGGGTTCAGATGACGTGAACATGCTGACCTGTGCTACTGGCATCTTGTCAAACCTCACCTGCAACAACGCACGCAACAAGGCCCTGGTCACTCAGAGCGGTGGGGTGGAGGCCCTCATTCACGCCGTGCTCCGGGCTGGAGAGAAGGAGGATGTGGCCGAGCCGGCCGTCTGCGCCCTGCGTCACCTCACGAGCCGCCACCTCGATGCAGAGCTGGCCCAGAATGCAGTGCGTCTGCACTACGGCATCCCAGCCATCACCAAGCTCTTAGGCCAGCCGCACTATTGGCCTGTGGTAAAGGTCTGTAAGTGTTATTTTGTGTGTGTGTATGTGGGTGTGTCTGAATTGCTGCCAGTTTGAAAGTCCTCTCCGCCGTTTCAATTTAAAGGTCAGATTTGAATCGTCTGGGGGCAGTTCTTGCATGCCTTTGATGTCTAAGAGTGCTGAGGCTTGCCTCTCGCGTTAAGCTTATTTGCTGCCGGATCTTAGTCATTGAGAAGCACTCCTACGCTACTCTGGGGCTTCGGTGTAATTTTGAGGACACTAGCTGGAACAATAAAAGAGCCCTCAAGTATCATATGCAAGGAACCGCTGCCATACACAGACTGAGAGCTGGAAATCATTGTATCTGAATGACTGAAATAATTTTGTGTTATATAGAAGAAAAATTGTATGGAATTGCTTGAAGGTTAGGAAATTAGGATAGTCGCACTGATAGTTTTTTGGAAGCAAAAAGGCATCAGGAGTCACTGATTTTCATGGAACGTTGAGCAACGGAGACCCTTTGTGATGCAATAAAGTTTGTTAGAACTTAACTTGTAAATTGTAAATGTGTAAATTATTATGGCTAATACTATATATTTCATTTTAATTTTTGTAAAATTTTTAGTAATGTGCTTTTGTCATCTTTATTAGTTTTCTGGTGGTGGTGTTGTAAATATAATTATTTTAAGTTTTAATTATTTTAAAGTAGGTTTAAATTCTTTAATTTCAGTTATAGTTTTTCATCTAATAATTTATTTTTATATTATTATTTCAATTAACAAAAATGTTTTAGTTAAAGATAATAACCCTGGTTTGGTGTTGCAAAAGGTCCAGAAATAACCAGTTTTGAGCTTCATGTTTTGTTTTTTAGGAAATTAATGCTTTTATTCAGCAAGGATGTGTTAAATAAATCAAAAGTGACAGTAAAGCCATTTATAATGTTCCAAAAGACTTTTTATTTTGAATAAAAGTGGTTCTTTTGAACTTTCTATTCATCAAAGAATCCAGAAATCAAAGTGTCCACCAAAATATTAAACAGTACGACTGTTTTCAACATATTATAAAATGTTTCTTGAACAGCAAATCAACATATTAGAATGATTTCTGAAGGATCATGTGACATTGAAGACATTTAAATTATCCTGAAAATTCAGCTTTTCCATCCCAGGAATACATTACATATTAAAATATATTCAAATAGAGAACATTTATTTTAAATTGTAATAATATTTCACAATTTTACTGTTTTTACTATACATTTGATAAAAAAATGTTTGCCTTGGTGAGCATAAGAGATTTGTTTCAATAACATAAAACAATTTTACCAACCGCAAACTTTTAAATCATACATTACATTCCAAACATTTGCCCTTAATATTTGTATATAAAAATGAAATATTGCAGATGGTCAGTTTTCCTCTGCACTTCTAAAATAACCATCAGATGCAGTAACCAACCAGTTGTTTTATCTTGCCTCCATGCCAGTCAAAGCCCTTGAATCTTGGGGAAATCAGGAAGGTCGTGCTGGATGTAATTGGCTGTCCTCAGCTCTCTGATTTGTGGTGGGCTGGACTCTGATTGTCTGTCTGTGGGCACGGGCTCCCGGCATGCATGATCTCCCACTTAATCGTTTCAGACCGTTGGAGCAGAAACCTGTGTGTGTGTGTGTGTGTGTGTGTGTGTGCTGTGATCTGTTCAGCATGTGTGTATTGATCCAGAAGAACAAGAATACCAGGTTTTCATTTTCACTCACAGTCTGCATGCGGAGATTCCTGATTGAATAGGAAATCTTGAAAATATAAGCATTTGCATTGATTGTGTACTCCGGTGTTTTGTGTGTTGCTCTCCACTGTTTCATTCAGTGATTAGTTTGTGTTGATGTTGAGCTGACCAATATAGTAGTGCTTTTAGACTATATCGACATCATCACACTGCCGAGTTTTTACGTTTTCACTATCATTGCCGTTGTTTAAATGTAGTCAGGTATTACTTTATTGCTTGAGCGGAAGTGTCCAATAAAAGGTATATTAACAAGGTAAAAATCTAAAAATCGAATTGCTTTTATTAGGCTACAGATACAAGTTCATCTCATATGCATGAACATAATTTGACACATTTTTCAAATCTACTATTAAACTTTTTTTTTTTTTACAGTAAAACATTTTAAATGTGGTACATACTTTGTGAAGCTTTAAATAATGCAGTAAACTACAAGACACAGATTTTACTAAGAATTAAAAAAAAAATTCTAGTGCTGTAAATCGATTTTTTCTCTTTTTTTTTTTACAAATCAATTAATTGCGATTAATCCCACCTAACAAGTTATTCAATATATTTTTTATATTGGAATATTTTCACGTTTAATCTTCAAATTAATGAAGAAAAAACATGAAGACAGTATATTTTAAATATTTGTTTGATGGCATCTTTTTATGACTGAAAGCAAGTATCACTGTTACCAATTATACTGCTGTCTCTATGATTTTTTTCCCCTAACATTTAACCATTGACTTTAGCCATTCAAAATTACATTATAAATGCTATCAATTTTAACATCTATTAGACTTTTAAAAATAACTTCTAATTTAAGTGAACCTAAAACAATCTTTACATAAACCCAGTATAATAAATGTCATATTTAGCTACCCGTTCCCTTCAGCAAGCTGAGAATTAAATATACAGAAATGTATAAATTTATCAATCACTAAATTCTAAATGAAATATAGACAAATCCTTAAAGCTGCAACTGTGATTGATTTCCTATTTTTTCTTGTGTTCTTTGATGAACAGACATCATTGCAGCTGGTTATTCGGTTATTTTGGATGCTATTACTTTTAGAGCTGCCGCTGCTGAACAAGACGCAGCTCTGACATGCATCATATTTTCTCACAGCCCTTTAACTTTTCTGACCCACTTCAGCTCTTAAAGTCTCTACTAATGAGCTGACGAGTTGAATCAGGGTATTGTAACAGTATGGCCCAATTTTATGCATTTTATCACTGATCTGGACATGGTTCATTTAAAGCCGAACTATTTATTTTATAATGGCTCCTATATGGAAACCAAAAAACTGTTCAACGGTTTTACAAATGAGATTCATGAAGACCTTATGTACTACAGTTGGACCGTCCCAGTTTGGCTGATGGCTTGGGTTGCACCCAGGCCAGTTGGAAAAGACGGATCACTAATGCAACACACATGAGAGCCCAGTGTGTGGAATGCATTGCATCATGTTTATTTGCAGCATTTTCAACACTTGACATGGCTTTTCGTCCCACCCTGCAGAGATCTGCTCTATCAGTCACTGTTCTCTAATCAGCAGAGGAACATTTTTGACTAATGATGTGTTATGAAGGAGGCTGGAATTAAGCCTTTACCCTAGTCTCTTTGTGCACAAATGGTTGGGCAGAAGTAAAATGACAGACACTTCACATAAATGCATGACATTTATTTGAACTATATCGTGGAGTGATATACAGGTGATTTCACCAGCAAAGACTCACATGTGCATTGATGCCTCCAGAAACATTTGAGATTGCATTCAATCTTACACCCCCTAAATTTTATAATCAGCTCAGATTTTTAATATTAAAAAAAAACATTATTGCTGCATGTAACATTGCTCGGTTGCAATCGAGTTGATGTCAGTGCCTGGGCTTCAGTCAACAGGAAATCACTTTGGGATTTACAAGAGTGAGTCACTTGTTAAAGACGATGAAAGATTTGAGGAATGGACTTACAATGGAGCTGCACTGTGATGAATTTACAACAACTGAGTTAAGACTCAGATTATGTCTTTTTGAAAAGGTACAGCGGTACAAAAGTGGGGCACGGTTTATTGAGTTGAAGAGAATTTAGCCGTCACAAAGAAAAATCCCAAAGAATATCTTTTTTAAATTATTTTTTCATAGGCTGCAATAATTCATAGTGCAGGAAGTGTTTGGAGCTCAATGTGCTCAGCTTTGGCGAAATACAGAGACGATCTAAAGCACGCATCTCAATATAAAAAATAATAAATGTTATAATAATATATAAATAATATATAGTAATAATAAAATATATATTTTTTCATTAAATTCTTCCAAATTATCTGAGCTATTCTATTTTAATGTATTTATTGACTTACTAACTTACTCTGTTTTACGTATTTGAAGAAAAATGATCAGCTAATGTGATATTTATATGAAATTCAGTATATAAACTTTCAGCTCATTTCAATATAATCTCAAATTTCCCATTCAATTCTTCCATGCTATTTATTTCTATTCATTTTTATTTTTCAGAGTTTTTTATTTATTGAAATGAAATTCAAATGAATCATTTAAATGATATTAACATTAATATTTAGAGTAATTTTATTTACTTTGAAAACCATTGCATTAATCCATTTGTGAGCATAAGAAAGCAATAAGAAAATTCAAACAAACAGATGAAAATGCTCTAAACACTCATTAATTATATGCATTTTTCGCACTATAGGCCACAGTGGGTTTGATTCGTAACTTGGCCCTGTGTCCGGCCAATCAGGCGCCCCTAAGAGAATCTGGCACAATCCCTCGACTGATCAACCTGCTATTGAAAGCTCATCAGGAAACTCAAAGACATGGCTCAGCGGCCCAGCAGACCTATCAGGTGCGTTTGGAGCTTTTTATACCTGTGCATGGATTTGTCGTATATACTCTTTATTCACCCTCACATATAGGCCGAAACCCTCAAAGGGAGGACAAAATACAGCCCAGTTAGCATCAAGGTCCCAGTCCCAGTATATGGCATGGACCAGATCCCTTTAGCATTAGAGTTAATGTTTTCTTCTCACTTTTTTTATTTCCACAGGATGGCGTGCGAATGGAGGAGATTGTGGAAGGCTGTACAGGGGCTTTGCATATACTGGCCAGAGATCCCATCAACCGAGGGGAGATCGCCAGCTTGCAGACCATTCCTCTGTTTGTGCAAGTACTGAACCAACTTATGGCAGTTTTGGCAGTGAAAGCGGTTCACCTGTGTGTGTGTGTGTGTGTGTGTGTGTGTGTGTGTGTGTTGTGATGTGTGGGTGTTTTGCGGGCGATGGCTGCTGTCTGTATGTGTGTGTGTGTGTTTGTCAGTATTAATATATTATGAGACCAGTGTCAACGAAGCTACATTTAAAGCTTTCTTTTAAAATAGAGTCAAGCTACTCTTTTGCAAGCTACAAGCTACACTACAAGCAGTAGTGAAAAAGAAGTTAGATAAGCTATGAGCAAAAATAAATAAATAAAATCAAATAAACAAAATACCATAAGGGTGTGATATATTTTTGAAATACATAAATATCAGATGATATCATTTATATTTAGATTCACATTTTTCTGCCACAACAACAAGCAGTGTAGAGTCATCGTATTAAATTTGAAGACATACATACTAAATAATAATGCCAAATGTATATAATATATATAGAATAAAACATAGTGATACATGATAGCATTTAACAAAATATTTCACTTAATTTTTTTTACAATTTTTTACAAATGGACTTATGTGCAGTGTTATAGCATTTATTTATTTTGAAAACATTTATGATTTTTTTTTTTATTTACTATATATTTAGTATTTATTATAGTATAGTATACTATACTATATATTTTCATCTAATTTGTGATCTAATATTTATATTATACTGTATTATATTATATGTTGTTTTATTTCGGCTTTATTTCAACTAACGAATAAGATTATTAATAGTTTTAGCTTTAACAACACTGCCTTTGTGCAGGAACTCAGTGTTGATTCATATAGATGAATCTGCTAAATGAACCAATTCACTAAAATCATATTTCCCCAAACTGACAGAGAGTGTTAAAAATTATGTTGGTAATTATCTGTGCAAAATAAAATATGACATTAAAATAGTGATGAAGTGGTTAGTTGCTATTTGTTGGGAAAAGTGGTTTGTTATTGAAAAAAGCGACAGAGTTATGTTACGATATCAGAAAAATACTATTGTCACTCATTTTAGTTGCTTCCCAAAAAACTGTGCATTATTATTATGGTACATGCTTTTACGGTAAGTCCAAAGTAACTTAAAACAATAGGAAACAATTACATAAGAAGTGCAAGAAAAATACAACCTTGTAATGAGATGTAGGTGTTGATGAAGCAGTAGTGAAACAGCAGCACAGATGAGTTTTTTTGTGTGTGTGTATGACCCCTCTCATTCTTTGACTTCCTGTTTCCTGTTAGCTTCTGTACTCCTACGTGGAGAACATAAAGCGTGTGTCCGCTGGTGTTTTGTGTGAACTGGCTCTGGATAAGCAGTCTGCTGAGATGATTGACGCAGAAGGAGCATCTGCACCTCTAATGGAGCTCCTGCACTCTCCCAATGAGGGGATTGGTGAGTGATGCCCATCCAGAGGAAGCTGTTTGGGGGCAGCTGTGGCCTAATGGTTAGAGAGTCAGACTTGTAACCTGAAGGTTGTTGGTTCGAGTCTCCGGTCGAGAAGGGATTGTAAGTGGGGGGCAGTGAATTACCGGGTGTGTGTGAACTTGGATGGGTTATATGCTGAGCCCAAATTCCTAATATGGGTCACCATACTTGGGCTTCACTTCCCTTTCAACACTTTCTCCTGTATCTGCTGGACAATGACAGTCTGTGGTAACAAAGTCAGACACAGCATGACGTTAGGTGCTGACTTAGGTGCCACACATCAGCATCGAAAAGAAGCAGAATACACGAAAGACCAAAAGTTTGCAACCAAATCTTCAGCTCGGCACATAACGTGTTAAATGGCCATTAATCTCACAAGCTGAAGATTTCACTTTCAGGAATACATTTAGTTAAAAAGTCTGTTTACACTTCACTTGATTAATAGACCATCCATTAAAGTCATAGTCCAGCAAGTGTATTTTTTATACGTATGTGTATATTTTATTTGTATGTACATTTATATTACATAATAAATTAATGTTAAATATTACATAATAATCAAGTATACATTATATATTTATATGTGTGTTACATTATGATTTTTTTTTTCAGAATTCTTTGATGAAAAGAAAGTTCTAAAGAACGCCATTTACTTAAATAGAACTCTTTTGTAACAATGAAAAGCATTTACTGTAATTTTTTACCTTTTTATTTGTCATATGTTCAGAGATGTATAAAGTACTAGAGAACCATACTTGAGTAAAAGTACAAGTGCTCTATCAAAAAAGTGACTTGAGTAGAAGTAGAAGTGCTCTTTAAGCACCACACTTAAGTAGAAGTACTAAAGTATTCAACATTTTTTGTACTTAAGTATTGCAAGTAGTCTATTTTAAAATTTACTACTCAAGTACTGAAAGTAAAAGTAGAAGTATTGTGTTATGTAGCAATTAAAGAAAGTAGTCAAAAGTTTGAACATATTGTTTTTACTATTTCAAATGATTAACCTAAATGACAATCACAATTCCTTTGACTGTAACTTCTTGTAAACAAAAAAACGGTTACTAGGGTTAGTTAGCCCAATTTGCAAAATTATGTCATTAATAACTTACCCTCATGTTGTTTCAAACCCATAAGACATCAGAGGGTCATTTAGAATTTTTTGAAGCATCGAAAATAAATTTTGGTCCAAAAATAGCAAAAACTACGATTTTATTCAGCATTGTCTTCTCTTCTGTGTCTGTTGTAAGACAGTTAAAAACAAAGCAGTTTGTGATATCTGGTTCGCGAACGAATCATTCGATGTAACCGGATCTTTTTGAAACAGTCCATCAAATCGAATTGAATCGTTTTAAACAGTTCGTGTCTCCAATACGCATTAATCCACAGATGAATTAAGCTGTTAACTTGTTTAATGTGTCTGACACTCCCTCTGATTTAAAACAAACCAATATCCTGGAGTAATTCATTGACTCAAACAGTACACTGACTGAATTGCTGTGAAGAGAGAACTGAAGATGAACAACGAGCCAAGCCAGATAATGACTCGTTCACGAGTCAAGAACCGTTTCTGTCAGACGCGTCCGATTCGTGAACCGAGGAGCTGATGATACTGCGCATGTGTGATTTAGCGTGAAGCAAACCGACACACAGAGCGTCTGGAACCGAACTGATTCTTTTGGTGATTGATTCTGAACTGATTCTGTGTTAATGTTATGAGCCCAGGTGCAGTCAACGCCAATGACGCCATTGCATCGAGCGCAAAAGAATCGGTGAACTGTTTTCTTCAACTGGTTTATTGAATCGAACTGTCAGAAAGAACTAACGTTACTGGTCATCCGAGAACCGATGCAACCGGTTCTTGACTCGTGAACGAGTCATTATCTGGCTCGGCTCGGTGTTCATCTCTCTCTTCACAGCAGTTCAGTCAGCACGCGCAGTGTCGCTTGATTCGCTCAATGATGTGCCAGCTTCATCAAACCTGCCATCTACAGTTCTGGCAGTGGTTTGTAATGGAATGATTCGTAACATTATTATAATTGTAACGAGTAACGATGCAGCACATAAAAAAAATATCGGAGTAAAAGTATTAAACTCATCGAAAATATGTACCGAAGTAAAAGTGGAAGTAGGAGAAAAAAATAATACTCTAGTAAAGTACAGATACCGCCTTTTAGTACTTAAGTACAGTAGTGAAGTAGTTCTACTTCGTTACTATACATCTCTGCATATGTTATTAAAGTAATTACTGAATTTTCAAAGTATAAGTCGCATCAGTCCAAAAATACGTCATGATGAGGAAAAAAAAAACATACATAAGTCGCACTGGACTATAAGTCGCATTTATTTAGAACCAAGAACCAAGAGAAAACATTACCGTCTCCAGCCGTGAGAGGGCGCTCTATGTCTTCAGTGTAGTCTACAGGAGCACTGAGCAGCATAGAGCGCCCTCTGGCGGCTGTAGACGGTAATGTTTTCTATTGGTTCATGTCAAATTAATTTTGATATTAATTCTTATAGTCCGGAAAATACTGTATTTTTTTCCACTAAATATATTCCATGCATTATAAAAATTACATAATAATAATAATCCATAATAATAAGTTAATAATGATCATGTATCATATCATATATCAAAAAATCAGGTTGTAATCCTTCTCTCTTCTTCAGCCACCTATGCTGCAGCTGTTCTCTTCCGGATCTCGGAGGACAAGAGTTCAGACTACAGGAAGCGTGTGTCGGTGGAGCTCACACATTCCCTCTTCAAACATGACCCTGCAGCTTGGGAAATGGTGAATATAGTATTTATTCAGGAGTCACACACAGAGGTCACTCAATGAGTTCATTTCGATGAATGATTGTATGCAGTATCAATTTTTTGCAATCATAATGAAATAATTACATTGATACGGCTTAAATGATGACATACCTTTCAGTTATTGAAAATGAATGCAAACCAAATTGCCAATTCAACCCTGATTTGAAACAGTGTGCTTTTTTCCATTAATTCAGTGTGTCATTTAGGTTTCTTATACTGCAAACGGTTATATGACTGTCACATGCACTTGGATATTTTTTTGCCATTTTTAGTGTGTAGATAAAAAATGGCTTAGAAAATTGATGTTAGTTATCACAGAAAGTGTCATGTTACAACTTAGTTTGATATTTTCTAATGCAATAACATTCAAATCCACGTACGTGCGACTTGTGTCCAGAACGTTAGAAATACTTTTTGGGGCAACTGTGTAAAACTGTAAACAGTTATAAATGTAAATGAGATGGATAGGAGACATATATATATATAAAGGAGATGGATATGTCCTAATGAAAGTGAATTGGTGCCCACTGCATTTATTTGATCAAAAATACAGTAAAATCAGTAATGCTGTGAAATAGTATTAGTATTTAAAATAGCTGGTTTCTATTTGAATATTTTAAAAAGTAATTTATCACTTTTCAGCTTCATTCCTCAAGTCTTCAGTGTCACATGATCCTTCAGAAATCTTTCTGATATACTGATTTGCTGATCAATTAATATATATATTTTGATATTTCCTGATATTTCAATGGTATCATATTTTTGTTTGTTATGAAAGAAATGTTTAATGAATGGGTTTGCATTCATATTCTTTCAGGCACATGCCGCCATGCCACTCGACCCTGGATATATACCAGATGGTGAGTTGAGAGCACAGTCCTTCTGCTTTAGTACACACCACCACACACTGCTTATTTATCTGGCACATCTCGCTGCATTAAAGTGAAGGGCATTACAATAAAATGCCACATGACAAATGAGTTATGGCATGCGTGTGCATGTGAGAGAAGGGTCAAAGACGAAAAGATAAAGTGAGACAGTCATTGAATTCACATTTTTATCAAGCGCGAGAGTGGTTTGATTGTGTTGTTGTCAGTCCGTCCCGCGAACAGACAGAATAACATTTATGGGTACGTTAGGGATGCGATGTGCTGTTCACTCGTTCGTCAAAATTGGAAATAAAAAACAACCTACTGAAACCTGATCGACCTGTTTGATCCTGTTACACAAATATTTCACACACTGATACTGTTCAGACATAAAATATCTGAAGAACACCCCACAGTTTGTAAAAATTAGCAGAAATGCACTTACAATGAAAGTCTAAAATAAATGCATCTGTATGGAAAACTTAACTTTTAAATTATATGTCATGAAAGCAATAGACTATAAACGAATTCTGAATGAGAATGTAAGAATGATGTTCAATAAATGATTGTTTTATGATGAATAATGAAGATGCTGCTTCATATAATGATTAAAGATCTTCAGAATAAGAATGTTTTGTTCCCTGCAGGTCTATATAAAAAACCTACTGAAAACAAAAACAAAAAAACATCTGTAATATTTTGTCTTGTACAAAAAAACAACATGTTCAGTGCATTATTATAAATATGACGTGAAGTTTTAGGATAAGGGTGTTTTTCCATTTGATTCTTCAGGTGTTTCTGCTCTGGCCTCAGGGTGTGTGTGTGTGTGTGTGTGTGTGTGTGTGTGTGTGTGTGTACGTGTGTGTTTCTGCCTGAATGTGGCAGTTGGATTCATTGAATTAGTTCATCTGAAATCCCCCTCGGTCACTTACACTTTATTAACCAGCACTCAATCAATGTCAAGGGTACTCCGTTATGTGAAAATGCTTGAAGTACTGTAGATGTTTTTATTCTTTTTCACATTTTCTATTCAAGGCAATGATGCTATGCACACTGTTTACACTGATTTTACCATGGTTAAAAGATTTCAGGCACTCTGTTTTACTTCTGTACATCTCATTAGTGAACACGCATGACCTTGAGCAGATTAGTGCTTTTATAAAAAGGCAGCAAATATGATGTTCAATGAATAATTAAATGTATTATTAATAATACTACAAATATTCAAATACCTTGTAATAATTTATTTAGTTGGACTGTCAATTTAATGTGTTAAAATATAATTAAAAAACAACAGACTGAGTAATTTACACATTTAACCATGCTGTTTTTACAAACCTATAATTATAAAAATAATTCTCTATATATAATTTGTTGTATAGTATATAAATATAAATATTATATAGTGTGAGTGTATATATATATATATATATATATATATATATATATATATATATATATATATGTGTATATATATATATATATATATATATATATATATATATATATATATATATATATATATATATATATATTCAACAATTTTTATAAAATTAAAATTTTAAACGTTTGTTATAAAATAAGGAAAGGAAAATTATAGTATTTACATTTACATTAAGCAGACGCTTTTATCCAAAGCAACAGTATTATTTAAATATAATAATATTATAATGTTCATATATATATATATATATATATATAGTCTATATATATATTATAATAATGTCAATATTTTAGATATTTTTACAAAATATAAAATATATTACATTATATACAATATTTCAGTGTAATTGTATAGTGTGATTTACTACAATGTTTATATATCATTAAATTTAATCTGTATTTTATTATAACATTCATATATTATTTATACAAACTATATAGCATTATTCACAATTATAATAAATATACACTATAATATGTCATATAAAATTCTTTATATATGTCACATTAGTTAGTCAATGCATTAAACTTACAATGAAATACGTTTTTTATTAACAATGTAAGAAGTAATTATAAAATTACAACAAAGACAAAAACAATTGAAATATGTTGTGTTCCACATAATAACTGTAACTTTAGCTGATCTCTCTCTTTCTCTCTCAGATCTGGATGCAGTTTACCCTCCATACGGTTACTCTGATTTACACATGGACGGCCTCCCGCTGGACGCAGAGCTACATGAGCAATACATGCCAGAAATGACCTATGACCCTCGACAGGTGTACCCAAATCCCCTCTAACAACACTGCCAGCAGGTTAGTGTGCACACGCTTCCCTGACGTACAATTCAGAGTCTCTAGTTATGAGTCAACACGACATTTTCCTGTTCGTGATTTTCTGAACGTGTGATTCCTGAATAAAACGAATCTCATCAAACATGTTCCTCTCAGTCTTCAGGTCAAATGAAGTGGATGATGATGAAGACCCCAAACCAGTTTGTTCCCTGAAAAAAAATAAAAAAAAAAAAACATGCCTGAACTGTGCAGTGCTTGAACAAAAGAAGAACAAAACACTCGACTTGCTTTAGTTCACCACCGGTCTGTTTGTGATGTGAACTCCAAGCACTGCCTAACTCATCTTGTCATCTTGTGCTGCTAACAGAGTGACAAATCCTGAAAGTGTGGTGACGCGATCAGCATGTGATCATAACATGTACATTTGGTACTTTATATTGTTTGTCCAAAGATATCCAG